>NC_036869.1:1008079-1015439 GCF_002910315.2 Salvelinus sp. IW2-2015 | reverse complement strand
TATCAGGCGTAGAAGCAGGAATAATAAGCAGGCAGTATAAGCAGGCAGTATAAGCAGGCAGTATAAGCAGGCGGTATAAGCAAGAGTATAAGCAGGAAGTATAAGCAGGCAGAACAAGAGGCAGTATTAGCAGGCAGTATAAGCAGGCATTATAAGCAGGAAGTATAAGCAGGCAGTGTAAGCAGGAAGTATCAGGCAGTGTAAGCAGGAAGTATAGTAGGCAGTATAAGCAGGAGTATTAGCAGGCAGTAGAAGCAGGCATAATAAGCAGACAGTGTAAGCGGAAGTATAAGCGGCAGTGTAAGCAGGAAGTATCAGGCAGTGTAAGCAGGAAGTATAAGTAGGCGGTGTAAGCAGGAGTATTAGCAGGCAGTAGAAGTCAGGAATAATAAGCAGGAAGTATAGCAGGCAGTATACATGGAAGTATAAGCAGGCAGTGTAAGCAGGAAGTATAAGCAGGCAGTATAAGCAGGAAGTTATAGAAAGGCAGTATAAGCAGGAAGTATAAACAGGCAGTATGCTCAGGAAGTATAGCAGGAAGTATAAGGCAGAAAAGCAGGAAGTATAGCAGGCAGTGTAAGCGGCAGTGCAGCAGGCGGTGTAAGCAGAAATTATCAGGCAGTGTAGCAGAAGTATAAGTAGGCAGTATAAGCAGGAAGTATTAGCAGGCAGTGTAAGCAGACTTATAAGCAGACAGTATACGCAGGCAGTATAAAGCAGGAAGTATAAGCAGGCAGTTTAGCAGGCAGTATAGGCAGGCAGTAGGAAGTATAAGCAGGCAGTGTAAGCAGGAAGTATAAGCAGGCAGTATAAGCAGGAAGTATAAACAGGCAGTATAAGCAGGAAGTATAAACAGGCAGTATAAGCAGGAAGTATAAGCAGGAAGTATAAGCAGGCAGAACAAGCAGGAAGTATAAGCAGGCAGTGTAAGCAGGCAGTGCAAGCAGGCGGTGTAAGCAGAAATTATCAGGCAGTGTAAGCAGGAAGTATAAGTAGGCAGTATAAGCAGGAAGTATTAGCAGGCAGTGTAAGCAGACATTATAAGCAGACAGTATACGCAGGCAGTATAAGCAGGAAGTATAAGCAGGCAGTGTAAGCAGGCAGTATAGGCAGGCAGTATAAGCAGCCAGAGCATCAGACACAAAGAGAGACGAGATAGTGAGAGACCGACACTCAATTTTCTGCTGGCCTCAATACGACTCCACTCAGGCGAATGCCGCAATTCACCAAATAGCAAATTATCAACAAAGAAACATTGTTTTATCTGTAAAGTATTATTCTGACATCTACAATACATCTTGAAGTGATAGAGAACACATTCTGGAAAAAAAGAAGAAGAAGAAGAAGCAATTAAACATAAGAAGCTATAAAAATGTGTGCACTACAAAAACATAAAGTTATCTCTTGCATTCGGGGACACATTTTGAAAAAAGTCACTTATAACTTATCCTTTTCCCCAAGGATACACTCTTTCTTTTCTCTGACGGTTGTTAGGTTGAATTGTCTATCTGTCTTTATGTCTGTATGTCTGTGTGTCTGTCTTTATGTCTGTGGGTCTGTCTGTCTCTCTCCTCCCACCAACTCTCACTCCTCCTCTCTCTCTCTCGCTTTCTTCTCTCATACTCTCATGTATAGTCTAGTGCCCACTGACCTGGCTCAGCCTATAACCATGTAGTCTAGTGCTCACTGACCTGGCTCAGCCTATAACCATGTAGTCTAGTGCCCACTGACCTGGCTCAGCCTATAACCATGTAGTCTAGTGCCCACTGACCTGGCTCAGCCTATAACCATGTCCTGTTTATTATTTAAAAAACCCTTCCAATTAATTGCCCACAAGCCACGCACGCACACACGCTGCACACACACACACCAACACACGCCACACTAACACAAGCATGGCACACAAGGCACAGGGCCGTAACCAGGGTCTGAGTTCTAGTGAGGTCCGATAACGGAGCGCGAGGGGCGGGGTTAAGAAAGTTGAACTTCACGTTTGCTTGCATTTCTACTGCAATTAAAAACTCTAAAATGCAAAAACAACCTGACACCATTATCACATGTAGTTGCTGCTAGCTTTCCTTCCACCTCAGTCCATCTACAAACACATAGGCCTATTAGCTATACAATTAACTCAGGAGCCGCGGATTAAAAAACTATAATTTAATACTTACAGAGGGAGTCTGTTAACAAGAAAACATATTAATTAACAAAAAGCTCGCTTGACAGAACACATTTTTTTGTTGCAGGATATCATAGCACATCTTCTGCTATCTCTTACAACATGTTTGTCTCATGGCGGTGTGGTGAGAGAAATTGTTGCAGTTTTAAAGCTAATTTCCACCACATTTCTACATTATTTTTTGCAATGACTTATGACCATCTTTACTATGATATCTGAGTGAGAGTGACAATCAAAAATCAATGGGCCCCCTGCGACGGGTCAGGGCATCTCTTGTTTTTCCTCCTCTTCTCTTTTATTTTTTACTAGTCAATCAAATTACTCTTTTTTTTATCGAGTCAACACCACACCCCAAAAGAAAATGATGAGTAGGAACTGATTAGATCTCCATTAGCCATCGTTTCTTTCTCCCTAGACGTTTTCTGAATGTGTTTTCATGCTACTCAAATGCCTCCCTGTATTTTTCCCACATTTCAGTGCAGGGTCTATTCAAGTCACTTCGTCCAATGAACAGACAAGATTCAGTTATTGTTCAGATGAATAAAAAGAAATAAAAATACTAATAATATATATATACTACCAGTTGAAGTCGGAATTACACCTAAATACACTTAACCAAATAATATTAAAACTCAGTTTTTCACAATTCCTGACATTTAATCCCACGTAAAAATTCACCAATGTTTGTAGTCAGTTAGGATCACCCACTTTGTATTTAAGAATGTGAAATGTCCAGAATAATGAGAGATAATGATTTATTCAGATTTATTCATTTCATCCACGGATTCTCCAGTGAGGTCAGAACGTTTACATACTCAGATATAGTCATTTGGGAAAGCATTGCCTTTAATAATAGTTGAACTTGCGGGTCAAGACATTTCGGGAATACGCTCTCCACAAGCTTTCCGACATAAGTTGCGTGACATTTTGGCCCATTCCTCCCTGACAGAGGCGTTGCTAACTGAGTCAGGGTTTGTATTGCCCTTTCTTGCTCGCAGCACACGCTTTTTCAGTTCTGCCCACAAAATTTTCTATAGGATTTGAGGTCAGGGCTTTATGATGGCCACTCCAATACCTGACTTCTGTTGATACATTAAAGCCATTTTGCCACAACTTTTGGAAGTATGCTTTGGGTCATTGTCCATTGGAAGACCCATTGTGACCAAGCTTTAACTTCCTGACTGATGTCTTGAGATGTTGCTTCAATATGTCCACATAATAATTCCTGCCTCATGATGCCATCTATTTGTTGAGTGCACCAGACCCTCCTGCAGCAGAAGCCCCCCCACAACATGATGCTGGCCACCCCCGTCTTCACGGTGGTGGATGGTGTTCTTCGGCTGCAAGCATCCCCCTTTTTCCTCCAAACATAACGATGGTCATTATGGACAAACAAGTTCTATTTTTGTTTCATCAGACCAGAGGATATTTCTCCAAAAAGCTCCCCATGTGCAGTTGCAAACCGTGGGTCTGGCTTTTTATGGTGGTTTTGGAGCACTGGCTTCTCCTTGCTGAGCAGCCTTTCAGGTTATGTCATATAGGACTCGTTTTACTGTGGATATAGATACTTTTTGTACCTGTTCCTCGCAGCATCTTCACAAGGTCCTTTGCTGTTGTTCTGGGATTGATTTGCACTTTTCGCACTAAAGTACGTTCATTCTCTAGGAGACAGAAACGCGTCTCCTTCCTGGGGCGGTATGATGGCTGCGTGGTCCCATGGTGTTTATACTTGCGTACTGTTGTTTGTACAGAAGAACGTGGTACCTTCAGGCGTTTGGGAAATTGCTTCCCAAGGGATGAACCAGACTTGTTTTGGCTGATTTTTTTGATTTCCCATGATGTCAAGCAAAGAGGCACTGAGTTTGAAGGTAGGCCTTGAAATACTTACACAGGTACACTTCCAATTGACTCAAATGACCACGCCAATATAGCCATGAATTTCTAAAGCCTAGAATAATTTTCGTAACTTTCCAAAGCGTGACACAGTAAACAGTCATCTTAGTGTAATGCTGGAGACTTCGATGACATTGTGAGTTGATACAGTGAGTAATATAGTAAACATAATCTTCTTGTAAACATTTGAAAAATAATACTTGTGTCATGCCAAAGTAGAAGTCCTAACCGACTTGCCAAAACTATAGTTTGTTACAAGAAATTTGTGGAGTGGTTGAAAAACTAGTTTAATGACTCCAAACTAAGTGTATGTAAACTTCCGACTTCAACTGGTGAATATATATAAAAATTTAATCCGGTCATGCTTCTTGCTCCACTTATCCTTGATAGCTGAGCATCATCCCCATCCTACGCCCTCCAACGCTTCCCCACGTCATGACGCAACAAACACAATCCTCCTGTCTTAACTTTAGGATGGGCGACACTTCAAGCACCGAATCCCAAATCATTTTTATAGAAAAGCTACCATTGAGTCTGATACAGATTTTAAGGAATTTTGTGTGGATATTGAATGCAGCTCTCAATCATAGATAAACTTCTATTTGAATGCTATTTAAGTGTTATTACAGTAAGAGTGTTGTCGGTCAGCTCGGGGGATGCTTAGGATGCAGTGCCAAGCCTATCACATCACTCTTGAGTTAAGGTCTTTTGGTGACTGTGTAAGCGCGCTCTCTTTTCTTTCTGTCTGACGTGTAGGAATAATGAAGGGTAAAGAAGCTGCTACTCCAGTCAAGTGTCACAGGGTTGGTGTCGTGTGGGTACGATGTGTGTGTGTGTGTGTGTGTGTGTGTGTGTGTGGTGTGTGTGTGTGTGTGTGTGTGTGTGTGTGTGTGTGTGTGTGTGTGTGTGTGTGTGTGGTGTGTGTGTGAGTGTGTACTAATTGAGTGGTAGAACATTGAACTCATATCTGTATGTACTGGTCCAGAGGTTGGTTGATAGTGAAATATTAATTAAATGTCAGACATATTATTACAAACATTATTAGCTACATGTCTCTCATATCAGATTTACAAGGCCTATGTCTCTCAGACACAGCAGGAGTCATAGTCTATGCTACTCAATGATGAGGGGAATTCTCTAAGAATCTCACGACCAGGAAGATGATATGCCTGTTGAGATTTCTGTTGAATAAGCCCTTTTCTTCTTTCTCTTCTCTTTCTGTCTTGGTGCTGGAACAAAAGACATCTGGTCCCAATGAATAAAATTTCACATGATTCATTCACTATGATTCCTTTTACTTTCCCCTCCTGTATTAAAGTAGGAAGCAAATGAGAACAATACATTTCACTACACTTTCCCATGTTTTTTCTATATACCCCGATGGTCATTGCCGAAGTTGTAAACAATGTTCCAAAAGGAAATTAGGCGAAGTCAGGTCAGTGGGCACACAGACACATAGGTTATAAGGCTGAGCCAGGTCAGTGGCAACTAGACCACATGGTTATAGGCATGAGCACTGGTCAGTGGGCATCGACCATTGGTTATAGGCTGAGGCCAAGTCAGTGGCACTAGAACACATGGTTATAGGCTGAGCCACGGTCAGTGGCGCATAGACTAACTATGGGTTGTATAGCTGAGGCCAGAGTTCAGTGGGCTATTAGGACTATATGTTATAGGCTGAGCCAGGTCGTGGGCTTAGACTAATGGTTATAGGCTGACACGGTCAGTGAGGTTCACTAGCCACATTGGTTATAGGCTGACGCCATGGTCAGATGGTGCACTCAGACCAATGGTTAGCGGCCTGGCAGTAGCAGTCCGAGTCGGGGCATCCGCAGACTAAAAGTATAACGGCTGAGGGAGGCGCAGTGGGCCATAGACTACATGGTTATAGGCTGAGCCAGGTCCAGGTGGGCACTAGACCCACATGGGTTATAGCGCTGAGCCACGGTCCAGTGGCCATTATAGACTATATGGTCTATAGGCTGGAGCCAGGTCAGTGGACTAAGATAGGCTGACAGTAGTGAGGCACTATGCGATACATGTTAATGGCTGACAGGTCATGATAGCAGACATAGTAGGATGTATAGATGTAGCCAGTGTGCACAAGACTATATGGTTATATGGCTGAGCCAGGTCAGTTGGGCATTAGACTACTATGGTTTAGGCTGAGCCGGGCTCAGTGGCATTAGACACATGGTTATCAGGCTGAGCAAGGTCAGTGGAGGCATTAGACTATCATGGTTATAGGCTGAGCCAGGTCAGGGGCATTAGAACTAGATGGTTATAGCTGAGCCAGGGTTCAGTGGGATCTAGATCTAATAATCGGTATAATAGGCTGAGGCCAGGTCAGTGTGCATACGGACTATATTGGTTATAAGGCTGAGTCCAGGTCAGTTGGGCATTTAGGACTATATGTGTTGATAGGCTGAGCCAGCGTCAGTGAGGCATTAGACTACTGGTTATAAGGCTGAGCCAGGTCAGTGCGGCCATATAGACTATGATGGTTATAGGCTGAGCCAGGTCAGTGGCATTAGACTACATGGTTATAGGCTGAGCCAGGTCGTGGGCACTGAATACATGGTTATAGGCTGAGCCAGTCAGTGGCATTAGAATATATGGTTATAGGCATGAGCGGTGCAGTAGGCATTAGGAACTATATGGTTATAGGCCTGAGCCAGGTCAGGGGGACATTAGAACTACATGGTTATAGGCGAGCCAGGCCAGTGGGCATCCTAGGATCCTACATAGTAGAGCGAGCCAGGTCAGTGTGGCATTAGACTTATATTAGGTTATAGGCGAAGCCAGGTCATGGGCATTAGACTACATGGTTATAGGCTGAGCCCAGGCTCATGAGGCATATCGACTATACTGGTTATAGGCTAGCCATCAGTGGGCACTTAGACTACATGGTTATAGGCTGAGCCAGGTCAGTGAGGCACATAGACTTACATTGGTTAATGGCTGAGCCGGTCAAGTGGGATTAGACTATATGGTTAATGAGGCTGAGCCAGGTCAGTGGGGCATTAACTATATGGTATATTAAGGCTGAAGCCAGGTTTCATGGCATTAGACTACATGTCTATAGGCTGAGCCAGGCCAGTGGCATCTCGATTACATGGTTATAGGCTGAGCCAGGTCAGTTGGGCATTAGACTATATGGTTATAGGCTGAGCCAGGCCAGTGGCACTTAGACTAAATGGTTATTAGGCTGAGCCAGGTCAGTGGGCACTAAGAAACTACCACTGGGTTAATAGGACTGAGCCAGCGTCAAGCTGGCATCTAGACTAT
>NC_036869.1:989453-1008054 GCF_002910315.2 Salvelinus sp. IW2-2015 | reverse complement strand
TGACCTGGCTCAGCCTATAACCATGTGGTCTAGTGCCCACTGACCTGGCTCAGCCTATAACCATGTGGTCTAGTGCCCACTGACCTGGCTCAGCCCTAATTTCCTTTGGAACATGTTGTTTACAACTTCGGCCAATGACCCATCGGGGTATAAGAAAAAACATGGGGGAAATGTAGTGAAATGTATTGTTCTCATTTTGCTTCCTACTTTTAATAAGGAGGAGGAAAGTAAAAGGAATCATAGTGAATGAATCATGTGAAATATTTATTCATTGGGGACAGATGTCTTGTTCCAGCACCAAGACAGAGAAGAGAAGAGAAAGAAGAAAAGGGCTTATTCAACAGAAATCTACACAGGCATTACATCTTCCTGGTCGTGAGATTCTTAGAGAATTCCCCTCATCATTGAGTAGCATAGACTATGACTCCTGCTGTGTCTGAGAGACATAGGCTTTGTAAATCTGATATGAGAGACATGTAGCTAATAATGTTTGTAATAATATGTCTGACATTTAATTAATATTTCACTATCAACCAACCCTGGACCAGTACATACAGATATGAGTTCAATGTTCTACCACTCAAGTTATACAAGTCACACACACACACACACACACACCATGTGAACTTGACTGAGTAGCAGCTTCTTTACCCTTCATATTCCTACACGTCAGACAGAAAGAAAAGAGAGCGCGCTTACACAGTTACAACAAAAGACCTTAACTCAAGAGTGATGTGATAGCTTGGCACGTCATCCAAGCATCCACCGAGCTGACGCACAAACCTCTTACTGTAATAACACTTTAAATAGCATTCAATAGAAGTTTATCTATGATTTGAGAGCGTCATTCAATATCCACACAAAATTCCTTTAAAATCTGTATCAGACTCAATGGTAGCTTTTCTATAAAAATGATTTGGGATTCGGTGCTCTGAAGTGCTGCCCATCCTAAAGTTAGAATCAGGAGGATGTGTTTTGTGCTGTCATGACGTGGGAAGCGTTGGAGGGCGTAGGATGGGGATGATGCTCAGGCTATCAAGGATAAGTGGAGCAAGAAGCATGACCGGATTAAATTTTTATATATATACAGTTGAAGTCGGAAGTTTACATACACTTAGTTTGGAGTCATTAAAACTAGTTTTTCAACCACTCCACAAATTTCTTGTTAACAAACTATAGTTTTGGCAAGTCGGTTAAGGACATCTACTTTGTGCATGACACAAGTATTTTTCCAAAATTGTTTACAGAAAGATTATTTCACTTATAACTCACTGTATCACAATTCAGTGGGTCAGAAGTTCACATACACTAAGATGACGTGCCTTTAAACAGCTTGGAAATTCCAGAAAATTATGTCATGGCTTTAGAAGCTTCTGATAGGCTAATTGGCGTCATTTGAGTCAATGTGGAAGTGTACCTGTGATGTATTTCAAGGCCTACCTTCAAACTCAGTGCCTCTTTGCTTGACATCATGGGAAATCAAAACAATCAGCCAAAAACAAGTCTGGTTCATCCTTGGGAGCAATTTCCAAACGCCTGAAGGTACCACGTTCATCTGTACAAACAACAGTACGCAAGTATAACACCAATGGACCACGCAGCCATCATACCGCCCGGAAGGAGACGCGTTCTGTCTCCTAGAGAATGAACGTACTTTAGTGCGAAAGTGCATCAATCCAGAACAACAGCAAAGGACTTGTGTAAGATGCTGGAGGAAACAGGTACAAAAGTATTAATATCCACAGTAAAACGAGTCCTATATGACATAACCTGAAAAGGCTGCTCGGCAAGGAAGAAGCCAGTGCTCTCAAAACCACATAAAAAAGCCAGACCACGGTTTGCAAACTGCAACATGGGGACTTTTTGGAGAAATATCCTCTGGTCTTGATGAACAAAAATAGAACTGTTTGTCCATAATGACCATCGTTATGTTTGGAGGAAAAAGGGGATGCTTGCAGCCGAAGAACACCATCCCACCGTGAAGCACGGGGGTGGCAGCATCATGTTGTGGGGGTGCTTTGCTGCAGGAGGGTCTGGTGCACTTCCACAAAATAGATGGCATTCATGAGCAGGAATATTATGTGGATATATTGAAAGCCAACATCTAAGACATCAGTCAGGAAGTTAAAGCTTGGTCACAAATGGGTCTTCCAAAAATGGACAATGACCCAAGCATACTTCCAAAGTTGTGGCAAAATGGCTTAAGTACAACAAAGTCAAGGTATTGGAGTGGCCATCACAAAGCCCTGACCTCAATCCTATAGAAAATTTGTGGGCAGAACTGAAAAAGCGTGTGTGCGAGCAAGAAGGCATACAAACCTGACTCAGTTACACCAGCTCTGTCAGGAGGAATGGGCCAAAATTCACCCAACTTATTGTGGGAAGCTTGTGGAAGGCTACCCGAAATGTTTGACCCAAGTTCAACTATTTTAAAGGCAATGYTTCCAAATACTAATTGAGTATGTAAACTTCTGACCCACTGGGAATGTGATGAAATGAATAAAATCTGAAATAAATCATTATCTCTATTATTCTGACATTTCACATTCTTAAAATAAAGTGGTGATCCTAACTGACCTAAAACAGGTGATTTTTTACTGGGATTAAATGTCAGGAATTGTGAAAAACTGAGTTTAAATGTATTTGGCTTAAGTGTATTTAGGTGTATTTCCGACTTCAACTGTATATATATATATTATTAGTATTTTTATTTTTTTATTCATCTGAACAATAACTGATCTTTCTGTTCATTGGAAATACTTGATAGACCCCTCAACTGAAATGTGGGGAAAATAAGGAGGGTTTAGAGTAGCATGAAAACACATTCAGAAAACGTCTAGGAGAGAAAGAAAGGATGCTAATGAGATCTAATCAGTTCCTATCACATTTCTCTTTTGGGGGTGTGGGTGACTGAAAAAAAKATGTAATTTGATTGACAGTAAAACATAAAAGAGAGAGGAGGAAAACAAAGAGATGCCCTGACCTCCAGGGGGCCCATTGATTTTGATTGTCACTCTCACTCAGATATCATAGTAAGATGTCATAAGTCATTGCAAAATATGTAGAATTGGTGGAAATTAGCTTTAAAACTGCAACAATTTCTCACCACCCCATGACAAAATGTGTAGAATTGCAGGAAATGTGCTATAAATCCTGCAACAAAAAATGTGTTCTGTCAAGCGACTTTTTGTTAATATAATATGTTTTCTGTTAACAGATCCCTCTGTAAGTATTAAATTATAGTTTTTAATCCCGGTCCTGAGTTAATTGTATAGCTAATAGGCTATGTGTTTGTAGATGGACTGAGGTGAAGGAAGCTACAGCAACTAATGTGATAATGGCTGGGGTCATTTTTGGTTGTTTTTGCATTTTAGAGTTTTTAAATTGCATAGAAATGCAGCAAATGAAGTTCAACTTTCTTAACCCCGCCCCTCCCCTCCCGTTACGGACCTCACTAGAACTCAGACCCTGGTTACGGCCCTGTGCTTGTGTGCATGCGTGTGTTAGTGTGCGTGTGTTGGTGTGTGTGTGTGCAGCGTGTGTGCGTGCGTGCTTGTGGCAATTAATGGAGGTTTTTAAAATAATAGACACATTTTTCACTCAGACTTTGTTCCCAAGTGAGACAATTCTGTCGATATTGACAACCCAGTCATCATCACATAAATTTGTCTTGGATCTGCGTCATGTCTCTTCAGCCCATTTTATTCCACTCCAGAGTGATGTTGTTAATTCGTTTGAGAGGGGAAAAAACTAAATTAATTTCCACCACTATTGACATTTTTTAGAAAGCAATCATTTTTTTAATGCATTAATTAATATAGTTTAAAATGGGCGATGACAGCTTGCGGTGACGCGTCTGTCCGCGCACATTTTCAGAATCGTGATTTGGAGACTTACGTTCAATTGGGCGCATCTTGTGATGTGCCCTCCCCACCCAGTATTGCGCGCAGCATTATAAAAATCGCGCTACAGAGTGGGTACCCTATGCAGAACGCACAGCAGCAGAAAGACGACTGAGGACAACTTCTATCCAAACTATAATTTAAACCCTCAAGTCAATGTAAGTAGCATACCTCTATTACATCTATAGACATGATTTAAACAAGATTAGATATTGATTTCTTAACCTATTTGTCTAATGTACCTACCGGTTTATAGTGTTTTTCTATACAACTTGTAGCCTATCTACTAATTTCATTGYCTTCACTGAAACTGATATTTTTAAACAATTAATCTGAGGAAGTCAATAAATAGATATCAATTTAATTTTAAACAACAAATATAGATAAACATGAGGCATCCTCCAGTTAATGTAGACTACGGGTTGTGGGGTAGTAGTAGGGAACAGACATTATTATTGTCTTGAACATACACAACTTCTAAAAGTTTTTGCAGGTAAACTAACTGTGATAAGACTGCGTAGCCTAAGCAATTCAGACCCTGATATTTTTCTTGATTCGTAAACATTAAAGATGCATCCTAACTTGGGTACCTGGCTGGGCGCAGTGACGCTCCTCGTCTGGACCTTCATATGCATCGGGACGCTTGCGGAAGGCTATCCGGTCAAACCCGAAAACCCCGGCGAAAATGTGCCCGCGGAGGAACTGGCCAAGTATTACTCCGCTCTCAGACATTACATCAACCTCATCACAAGGCAGAGGTGAGTGCTGTGATCCGGGTGTGATACATTGCTGATTTAATTTTAAAGGGCTGAAGTTTGGATTTGTGATTATCCAATTGAAATATTTGATTAGTGAGCCACAGGCTATTGATTCATAACTAACTAATTGATTCATAATAACTAACTAACTAACTAACTAACTAATTATATGGAGTGGGACACTATGAACTCAGTTACTAGTAGCTAAAATTACACTTTGGTTTTTAGCTTAATATTTGTGTTATTACTGGCTCTAGTCCAAATACCAACTAATCCAATCATTCAGGTGACTAAAATAATAAAGATGAGTCACATTAACTTGTCACTAATTACTCTGTGTGTTGTCTATATGAAACAATGTCTTTATTTCAACAGCTGCACACCCCTGATTCTTAATTAGAAATATCTTTACAGATGAAGCCAGTCACCCTGCATCCACTCACACTCTGTTCACTAACCTCAGTGTAAAAGTCGTTTTCTGGTATTGTTTTTGCTGGTGTGCCCCTGGCTACAATCATTTAAATGTCCACATTTGATTGTGAATGTGTTTCTTCTGTTAGAGTGTTTGTGTTAAGAGTGGAAAAGGGTCTTAACTAATTCCAATAGGGCTTATCTTCAGAGGAGCAGACTTGACAACCAACAAAACAGTCCTCTCTTTTTATACAGAAGGGCTCTAAGGACAAGTCTTTTATTTTACCAGACATACATTCATATTGACTCTCGAACAGTTGGGGTAAATTATCTTATGGGGGCAGCACACATGGTCTAGTTCCTGAAGTTTAGTCTATGCAAATGGGAATTCCTGAAATTCCTCTCTCTCTCCCAGGTATGGGAAGAGGTCCAGCCCTGACACACTGGATTCACTGATCTCAGAACTGCTGCTGAAGGAGAGCACAGACACGCTCCCACAGTCCAGGTACTGTCATGTGTGTGTGTGTGTGTGTGTGTGTGTGGTGTGTGTGTGTGTGTGTGTGTGTGTGTGTGTGTGTGTGTGTGTTGTTGTGTGTGTGTGTGTGTGTGTGTGTGTGTGTGTGTGTGTGTGTGTGTGTGACTGGTCCAGGACTCATATTGATAAAGTGTCTCAGAGTAGGAGTGCAGGTTCCCTCTGTCTATGTAATCTTATTTATTTTGATCTAAAAGGCGAACTGATCAGCACTCCTACTCTGAGACGCTGTATAAATATGGGCCCTGGTCCTCTGGTCTCAACAGAAGAAAGTACTGTGGTAGTTTGGACATAATTGTTATTTGATACTTTATATATTTTGTCTCTTCCCAGATATGATGAACCATCGTTGTGGTAATAGTGTCTCTGTCCCGGCCCAACACCCGGGCTCATCGGCGTGGCGACGAGCAACTGACCTCAACAACATGGCCGCCTCACCATGGCCGAAGTCCCATCCTAACAACCCCAATGGGTTTCATAACGTATGCATCCCCTCTCTCCCCATCCTCCATCCAGAGGCCAGATAACTGTTCAGGGTCTTATGAAAGTCGTTATCTGTGCATTGTTATTCTAAATCAGGGGAGAGAATTATTGATTGTATGGTCAAAACTGTGCTATTAAATATGAATTATATAACGGATCTACTTATCTTCTGTAGTTGTACACTTATTTGAAATGAGTCTTTAGCCAAGAGCATAAATGAAGGTTCCATCTGGCTTTGTACATTATACTGGGGAGATTGTACGTCTTTAAATACATGTGTATGCGGACTCTCACATCACAACACGTTTTTGCAATCCCCGGAGAGCTATTAGATCCATTGTACTCCCAACTCTTTTCAGGGCAATGGCAATTTGGTGGCTAAGGGCGCACTCTTGTGGTTGATATGTTTTACTGCATTGAACACGATGTGGCGTTTCCTGGCCTGAAGTCAGAGTAGCTACTGGGTAGGTAGTCTCCCTGTACAAAACATTACGCTTCTTTCACATTGGTGTTCATGCAGAAAGGTATACAAAATATTATACTATAACGTGGGACATTTGTAATGAACTGTCCATTGCAATGGAATAACCTTGTCATATTTGTCATATTATTTGTCATATTACCCAACATCAAGTCATCATCGAATTATTGTCATGCCAACAAGTGTAGAATGTGAATGAATAGAATGAGTATACTGCTATTGGAGGAATCTAGACATAAAATAGGACACGGTAAGGGAGATAGAGGAGAGAGTAGATAAAATGTCATTCAAAATGTTGTGCATTTTGATGACTGAATGTTTCTGATTAATATGCTTGTTGTTATGGTGAATACTGACCTAATAGCCCACCTATTTTGAAATCTCAGTTTAAGTGCAAATTACCATCTAATAGGAAATAGGTCCTTATGTTATTCTATAGCATGTCATATTTGGCACACAATGTTCATTCAACACTGCAGGCTATTTGTACAGCTAGTCTCACATGGTGCATAGAAAGCAAACTCCTAATCCTGTCCTCTAATTCCCAGTTAATCCCACACAATGTATAATTCCCAACCAATTTAATTAACTAAGCACGCCATTGTCTACTTTAAGGGTCCACAGTTGGCTACTCTTAACATTGAAGCTCTTTACGTAGCATTTTTCACACATGTACAATAATACATAGGCAAGGCTATATTATCAATACCATCAAGGGCTCTCTATTCCCATGAATAAAGAATTGGTGAGGTAAAAAAAAAGCACACTGTAACATTCAATTACAATATCATTCTCGTTATGAATTGTTACACTGTATCCCATCGTTGGACGTGGGGGGTGGACCTCCCGATAGATCTCGGCTATGATTCGTCCATTTCTGATATAGGTCATCAGTAGGGGCGCGGTCTAATGTTTTGATTGGCATCGTGTATACACGGCTWGTAAGCAGTGGGACCAGGACAGCTGAGGGGGGTTTGAATTTCCAACTGGGACAGCCACGGCTAATTTACACACACGATTACCGGTAAGTCAGAATGGGCGATTGAAGTTAATTCTACAGAGAAACTATATGTGAAAGGAAAAGGGGACTTTTTGGTCTCCAAGATGGATTTAGCACGTATGGAAGAAGTCAAACCCTGTGTGCTGTCCGTGATGTGTGTGTGGCTGTGGGACCTTTATTTGGAATGGTTTACTGCTTGTCCATTGTGATTGCCTTGCTCATACGCTGAGTGCTTGTTTTCGAATCGGATGCTGTTGACTATGGGAAAGGCCTAAACTATGATGATAATACTCTCCAAACGTGCAGGCTACAATGCCTTGGATGGTTAACAAAAATGGCCGCATGTGTRTGATGAGTTTAATGTTATTTGGTAACAATTGACAGTAAAAACGGACCCATAATTTGTAACGCGTGTGGAACACTCGTCGGCCCATTCATTATTTCCTGGGTATCCGTCTATTTCTAGTCGCCGTAACGGGATCTGTGCCTGAATTTATCGCGCCGCTGATAGGATGTGCGCGCGCGAGGAAGTGTCAGGCAGCAGGAATCCCCACTATCCCAGAAGCACCTCACCAGCAGAGAATAGGGAAGTGGTGTAGAATGTTCCAAGGCCCCGACACGATTTGATAGGCTAGAGTGAAAACACCATTGTTTGTTGAACAACTACCGGGTTTAGTTTATTTGTGCTGAGCTGGTGAATGGACGTGGATCGGGTCTGGTATAGCAGCGTCTGGTCCGAAGGCAGAGGGCAGCAGACGCATGCTATTGACTTTGCCTTCAGATTTGTCTGAGTCGAGTGTAGAATGCCGTCTAATGTCACTACGTAGATGAACTCTTAATCCTGACCATCTGAATTTGATAATCTTAGTCATTATAAAAGGTTTAGATTAATACATTTTTGGGGTCCTTTTTGGTCATGGTGATGCTGGGTTGGCTTTATTCTCAGGGGCTCTTGCGTATTTCTCTGGCTGGGCTTAGAAGTGGAGGTGATTAGGGGGCAATTGACACCCTGTAAATATGCAACGTCCGGGTGGATCCTTGGGGATGGAATTGAGGCTGTTCTGAGGGCAAAAGAGGGTGCAACTCAATATTAGGAAGGTGTTCCTAATGTTTTGTACACTCAGTGTATATCTGCAGTAATAGTGGAATGAAAGTGTAGTGTTTCACAGTATTACTTACCCGCCAATGTTGTGATTGGCTTTGATATTCGCCTATTGGTTTCTCTCGCCGGAGCATCAAAATGTGAAAACTGACTGTGCTATCTAGTGGAAATCGCGCTAGATTTCCACTAGATAGCAAAGTCACAAAGTCAGAACAGTTTCAGTCTGTGATTTAACAAGCACTGAGTAGTGTAGGGAATCATTGTTCCATCTAAATCGCTGTGAAATATATGTTCAATACCCAATAATATACTATTTACAGCTGTTTGATGCTGGTGGACCTTTCGGTTTTGGTCCACGCTTCAAACAGATGTAAAAACTATATATTTTTTAAAGATATGCCACAGCGATTTTAGATGGTACAATAATTCCCTACACTATTATTGTTTTCTCGCTTAAACTGAAATTGAGCGAAAAGTGTAGAATTTTAGCAACCCAGGAAATTACAGTGATTTTTACTAGATAGGACAGCCACAAAGTCAGAACATTTTGACAACAGATGCCCTCCAGCAGGAGAAATCAATTGGCGAATATCACAGCACTGGCTGGTAAGTAATACTGTGAAACACTATCATTCCACTATTAGCACCAGATATATTATTGACATTTTCTGAAATTACATTGCTAAACATCCAATGTGTAACACTTTTAACATCATGGAGCTACTCCAATTCATCAGGGCATCTACAAGGTGTCGGAAGCGTTCCACAGGGATGCTGGCCCATGCTGACTCCAATGCTTCCCACAGTTGTGTCAAGTTGACTGGATGTCCGTTGGGAGGTGGACCATTCTTGATACACACGGGAAACTGTTGAGTGTGAAAAACCCAGCAGCGTTGCAGTTCTTGACACACTCAAACAAGTGCGCCTGGCACCTACTACGATACCCTGTTCAAAGGCACTTAAATATTTTGACTTGCCCATTTACCCTCTGAATGGCAAACATACACAATCCATGTCTCAATTGTCTCAAGGCTTAAAAATCCTTCTTTAACCTGTCTCCTCCTCTTCATCTACACTGATTGAAGTGGATTTAACAAGTGACATCAATAAGGGATTATAGCTTTCACCTGGATTCACCTGGCCAGTCTGTCATGGAACGAGCAGGTGTTCTTAATGTTTTGTACACTATGGATATTATTATGTATTATGGATATTTTCTGAAATTACAATGCAAAAAATACAAATAAATCCTATGTGTTGCACCTTTAATGTAGGCTTAGGTCACAGTTCAAATGAATGCATCTTTCCTTCCTTGGGTGATATTGCCTATAACATAACTTGATTGGTGGAAAGCTAGTCAAGGAAGGAATGAGGGTTCGTATCAGTCCATTTTAATATGACAACCCTTATTCCGTGCACGTAAGCGGAGTATTTGGCTTTGTACTGGCTAGCGTATGTTCTTGATTTTGTTTTGTTTATTTGCTTACTGCACTGCTGCATAGATTAAAGGTGGAAAGCAGCAGTCTCCTGCCGTTCCTGATAATGAATCACCCAAGCAGAGCCAGAGAGACTAACATGACCTATGCCCAGTGGTGGAAAAAGTACCCAATTTTAATACTTGAGTAAAAGTAAAGATACCTAAATAGAAAATGGCAAAAGTAAAGATACCTAAATAGAAAATGACTCAAGTAAAAGTTAAAGTCACCCAGTAAAGTTAAGAAGTATTTGGTTTTAGATATACTTAACTATCAAAAGTTCAAAAAAAATTTTTTAAGGATTGCCAGCGGCACACTCCAACGCTCAGAAACAATTTATAAAGCATGTGTGTTTAGTGAATCTACCAGATCAGAGGCAGTAGGGATGACCAGGGATTTTCTCTTGATAAGTGCGTGCATTTGGCCATTTTCCTATCCTGCTAAGCATTCACAATGTAACAAGTATTTTTGGGTGTCAGGGAAAATGTATGGAGTAAAAAGTACATTATTTTCTTGAGGAATGTAGTGAAGTAAAAGTGAAAGTTGTAAAAAATATAAATAGTAAAGTAAAGAAGAGATACTTTCAAGTTTTGGGGGGTATTTTTACTGAAGTACTTTACACCACTGCCTTTACCTCACATGTCTGTCACGTAGGCACAGGGCCGTCCCAAATGGCATCCTATTCCCTATATAGTGAACGACTTTTGACCAGAACGCTGGCGCTGTTGGGATGCACACACTCGTGTTTGTCTCACACCCACAGAGGCACAGTCTGGGGCTGGACTTGGTCATTGTATCTTCTGAATAAGTGGATGTTATGACATGTCCAATCTCTGTTAGACTATAGCAGACATTACAACCTGGTTTTCCTCATTTCAATCAGGCCTGAGAGAGCGAAATAGACACACACACACACACACACACACACACACACACACACACACAACACACACACACACCCACATCACACACACACAACACACACACACACACACATCACACACACACACACACAACACATCATCCCTGACCTGCTCTTTCTACTCTTTCACCTCTTCACACCATCCCCCCTTTTTTCTCGCGCTCTTTCACATCTCTTGCTGCTTATCTTGGCTTTCTCCTCTTTCATTCATCTCTCTGAAGACAGCATTGGTAGACGGAGAGAGGCTGGAGGAAGACAGTAGTTGGTAGAGAGAGAGGCGGAGGAAGACGTAGTTGTAAGGAGAAGGCGGAGAGAAGACAGTAGTTGGTAGAGGGAGGAGGCTGAGGAACAGACAGCAGTTGGTAGAGGAGAGAGGCTGGAGGAAGACAGTAGTTGGTAGAGGAGAAGAGGCTGGCAGAAAGACAGCAGTTGTAGAGGAGAGAGGCTGGCAGAAGACAGGCAGTTGGTAAAGGAGAGAGGCTGGAGGAAGGCAGCAGTTGTAGAGAGAGAGGCTGGAATGAAGACAGTAGTTGGTAGAGGAGAGAGGCTGGAGAAAGACAGAGTTTGGTATGAGGAGAGAGGCTGGAGGAAGACAGTAGTTGGTAGAGGAGAGAGGCTGGAGGAAGACAGCAGTTGGTAGAGGAGAGAGGCTGGAGGAAGACAGACACGCCCTGTAGAGGAGAGAGGCTGGAGAAGACAGCTAGTTGGTAGAGGAGAGAGGCTGGAGGAAGACAGCAGTTGGTAGAGGAGAGAGGCTGGAGGAAGACAGTAGTTGGTAGAGGAGCAGAGCTGGAGGAAGACAGTAGTTGGTAGAGGAGAGCTGGAGGAAGACAGTATGGTAGAAAGAGGAGGCTGGAGGAAGACAGCAGTTGGTAAGAGGAGGAGAGGCTGGAGGAAGACAAGTAGTTGGTAAGGGCGAGGCTGGAGAAGACAGCAGTTGGTAGAGGAGGGAGGCTGGAGGAAGACAGTAGTTAGAGGAGAGAGGCTGGAGGAAGACAGTAGTTGGTAGAGGAGAGAGGCTGGAGAAGACAGTAGTTGGTAGAGGAGAAGGCTGGAGAAGACAGCAGTTGGTAGAGGAGCGAGGCTGGAGGAAGACAGCAGTTGGTAGAGGAGGAGAGGCTGGAGGAAGACAGTAGTTGGTAGAGAGAGAGAGGCTGGAGAAAGACAGTAAGTTGGTAGAGGAGAGAGGCTGGAGGAAGACAGTAGTTGGTAAGAGGGAAGGCTGGAGAAGACAGTAGTTGGTAGGGAAGGAGGCTGGAGTGAAGACAGTAGTTGGTAGAGGAGGGAGGCTGGAGAGGAAGACAGTAGTTGGTAAGAGGAGAGGAGGCTGGAGGAAAAGACAGCAGTTGGTAGAGGAGAGAGGCTGGAGGAAGACAGCAGTTGGTAGAGGAGAGAGGCTGGAGGAAGACAGCAGTTGGTAGAGGAGAGAGCTGGAGAAGACAGCAGTTGGTAGAGGAGGAGGCTGGAGGAAGACAGTAGTGTAAGGAGAGGCTGAGGAGACAGATTGGTAGAGGAAGACGAGGCTGGAGAAGAGACAGTAGTTGGTAGAGGAGGGAGGCTGGAGGAAGACAGCAGTTGGTAGAGGAGGAGGCTGGAGGAAGACACAGTTGGTAGAGGAGGGAGGCTGGAGGAAGACAGTAGTTGGTAGAGGAGCGAGGCTCGGAGGAAGACAGTAGTTGGTAGAGGAGAGAGGCTGGAGGAAGACAGTAGTTGGTAGAGGAGAGAGGCTGGAGAAGACAGTAGTGTAGGAAGGAGGCGGCTGGAGGAAGACAGTAGTTGGTAGAGGAGGAGGCTGGAGAAGAACATAGTTGGTAAGAGAGGAGGCTGGAGGAAGACAGTAGTTGGTAGAGGAGAGAGGCTGGAGGAAGACAGTAGTTGGTAGAGGAGAGAGGCTGGAGAAAGACAGTAGTTGGTAGAGGAGAGGAGGCGGAGAAGACAGCAGTTGGTAGAGGAGGAGGCTGGAGGAAGACAGCAGTTGGTAGAGGAGGAGGCTGGAGGAAGACATAGTTGGTAGAGGAGCGAGGCTGGATAAAGACAGTAGTTGGTAGAGAGAAGGCTGGAGGAAAGACAGCAGTTGGTAGAGGAGAGAGGCTGGAGGAAGACAGCAGTTGGTAGAGGAGAGAGGCTGGAGGAAGACAGCAGTTGGTAGAGGAGAGAGGTGGAGAAGACAGTTGGTAGAGGAGGGAGCGGAGGAAAGACATAGTTGGTAGAGGAGGAGGCTGGAGGAAGACAGTAGTTGGTAGAGGAGAGAGGCTGGAGAGAGAGAGACAAGTAGTTGGTAGAGGAGAGAGGCTGGAGGAAGACAGCAGTTGGTAGAGGAGGAGGCTGGAGAAGACAGCAGTTGGTAAGGAAGAGGCTGGAGGAAGACAGAAGTGGTAGAGGAGGAGGCTGGAGAAGACAGAGTTGGTAGAGAGGAGGCTGGAGGAAGACAGTAGTTGGAGAGGAGAGAGGCTGGAGGAAGACAGAGTTGGTAGAGGAGAAGAGGCTGAGGAAAGACAGTAGTTGGTAGAGGAGGGAGGCTGAGGAAGACCAGAGTTGGTAGAGGAGGAGGCTGGGAGAAGACAGTAGGTTGGTAGAGGAGAGAGGCTGGAGAAAGACATAGATTGGTAGAGGAGGAGGCTGGAGGAAGACAGCAGTTGGTAAGAGGAGAGAAGGCTGGAGGAAGACAGTAGTGGTAGAGGAGCGAGCTGAGAAGACAGAGTTGGTAGAGGAGGAGGCTGAGGAAGACAGTCAGTTGGTAGAGGAGAGAGACTGGTAGGAAGGACAGTAGTTGGTGAGAGGAGAGAGGCTGGAGAGAAGAGCAGCAGTTGGTAGAGGAGAGAGGCTGAGAAGACAGTAGTTGGTAGAGGAGAGGGCTGGAGGAAGACAGTAGTTGGTAGAGTGAGAGAGCTGGAGGAAGACAGCAGTGGTAGAGGAAGAGAGGCTGGGAAAACAGCAGTTGGTAGAGGAGAGGGCGAGGAAGACAGCAGTTGGTAGAGGAGAGAGGCTTGGAGGAAACAGCAGTTGGTAGAGGAGAAGAGGCTGGAGGAAGACAGCAGTTGGTATAGAAGGAGAGAGGCTGGAGGAAGACAGCAGTTGGTAGAGGAGAGAGGCTGGAGGAAGACAGCTAGTTGGTAGAGAGAGAGGCTGGAGGAAGACAGCAGTTGGTAGAGAGAGAGGCTGGAGGAAGAACAGCAGTTGGTAGAGGAGAGAGGCTGGAGGAAGACAGCAGTTGGTAGAAGGAGAGAGGCTGGAGGAAGACAGCAGCTTGGATAAGAGAGAGAGGCTGGAGGAAGACAGCAGTTGGTAGAGGAGAGAGGCTGGAGGAAGACAGCAGTTGGTAGAGGAGAGAGGCTGGAGGAAGACAGCAAGTTGGTAGAGGAGAGAGGCTGGAGGAAGACAGCAGTTGTAGAGAGAGAGGCGGAAGGAAGACAGCAGTTGGTAGAGGAGAGAGGCTGGAGGAAGACAGCAGTTGGTATGAGGAGGAGGGCTGGAGGAAGACAGTAGTTGGGTAGAGGAGAGAGGCTGAGAAGACGCAGTAGTGACAGCAGTTGGTAAAGGAGAGAGGCTGGGACAGACAGTAGTTGTAGAGGAGAGAGGCTGGAGACAGACAGTAGTTGGTAAGAGGAGAGAGGCTGGAGACAGACAGTAGTTGGTAGAGGAGAGAGGCTGGAGACAGAACAGTGTCATGTGACACGATGAGTTACTTATATCATGAGATTGGGGCTCCCGAGTGGCGCAGCGTCTAAGGCACTGCATCTCAGTGCTAGAGGCATTCACTACAGACCCAGGTTTTATTCCAGGCTGTATATAACAACGGCTGTGATTGGGATTTCCCATCGGGCGGCGCACAATTGGCCCAGCATTGTCCGAGTTAAGGTTAGGCCGGCGATAGGCCGTCATTGTAAATTTGAATTTGTTCTTACTGACTTGCCTAATTAAATTAAAGGTTAAATATTTGTATTTTATTACTGGCAATGCAAGCAGATCACAGGATATTACAATCCTACTTCCTGGGCACCGTTTTTAATGAGCAGCACTTTCATTTCACCGCCCTCTCCTTCATATCGGCCTCCTCTCCATTGAATCCGCTCAATCCGTCCGTCAACGTAATTGGCCCATTACAGCCAGAGAGAAAGATAGATCGAGAGCAAGAGCGAGGCTTACTGGCCGGTTCATTACGTATGCAGATTACAATAAGGCCCTGCACGCTGATTGGGAGTGAAAGATATCCCCTGGAAGAAAGTTAATGGCAGCAAAGCCACTAGGGCAATTCTTCCTCCTCATCGAATCATCCACACCACTAGGCCCCTCCAGGGTCTGTCTCTCTACGGCCGAGGTAAAGGAGGACAGGAGGGAGTAAGGAAAGGAAAGCATGGAGAGAGAGAACACTTAAAGAAGTGGAGAAAAAAAGAGAGGAGGAAGGGAAGCTGAGAGAGAAAGAGAGAAGAGAGAGAGAGAGAGAGAAGAGAGAGACAGAGAGAGAGAGAGAGAGAGAGAGAGAGAGAGAGAGAGGAGAGAGAGAAGAGAGAGAGAGAGAGAGAAGAGAGAGGAAGATGAGAGGGACAAAAGAAGTGGACAAGAGAGAGGAGAGGACAAAACGAAGTTGACAAGAGAGGAAGGAGAGAGGAATGAGACGAGGACAAAAGAAGTGGACAAAGAGAGAAGGAGGACAAAAGAAGTGGAAAAGAAGGAAGGAGAGAGGACAAAAGATGAGAGGACAAAAGAGAGGAAGGAGAGAGAGGACACAAAAGATGAGGACAAGAAGGAGAGAGAAGGGCCATAGAGTAAGCTCTGAAGAGGAGAGGAGACAAAGATGAGGAGAGAGCACACTAAGGTCTTAAGAGAGGAGAGGAGAGGAAAGGGCATTAGAGTAAGCTCTTAGAAGAGGAGAGGAGACGAGATGAGGAGAGAGCACACTAAGGTCTTAAGAGAGGAGAGGAGAGGAAAGGGCATAGAGTAAGCTCTTAGAAGAGGAGAGGAGACGAGATGAGGAGAGAGCACACTAAGGTCTTAGAGAGGAGAGGAGAGGAAAGAGGTGAAGTCACACTGAGAGAGCAGACACAGGAGAGAAGAAGCTGTTCAGTACTGAAGGACCTTGATGGAGACAAGAGAGTGGGTGCACACACCTGAGAAGTAGAGAAATAAGAGTGAGAGCACACTTTTGGGACTTTAAAAGACGTGAGGATGAGAGGAAAAGGGCCCTGAAGAAGAGAAGAGCAAGGAGAGAGGCAGCTGCGTACACACACATACCAAAACCATCCTTTTGAGCACAGAGGAGTACAGAAAGCAGTATCAGGTAAGGGTCACCAGCACACAAAGATGGCTGGTCAGGGACGGGTTGTGAACCAACAACCAACCAGAGCCCTCCCCTTGCCCTGGTTGCCATGCAACCAGATGACGGACAGCTCGTGATGGAGGGATTATGAAGGATCAGAGTGTCTGTTTTGTGTAAAACGCCACAGCAGATCATCTCTGTGTTATGCATGCAGGAGTGTGTGTGTGTGTGTCCACACGGTATTAAAAGCACAGAGAATCGTTCAAAATAGCAACATTTTGTGACCTCTGGGTGACCCCTATGAAAGGAGAAATACTAGACTGTGAGATCTAAATCCTATTAATGTTACAAACTGATCTCCATTGCAGTGTTTTGATTCTCGTTTCGTGTGAATGCTCTATTCATTTAAGTACATCCTCAAAGGTCTCACACACACACACACACACACACACAAACAACACACACACCACACACGCACACACGACCACACACACCACGCACACACACACACACACACACACACACACACACACACACACACACACACACACACACACACACACACACACACACTGCATCTTAAGGCAACATCCATTCATGTACGCACAAACAACACATAAACAAGTGAGAGTGACTTTTTTCCTCTCTCCATCTCCCCAACACAAGGAAGCAGAGAGGACTGAGTAATAGCCGTCACTCTGGGTTTTCTCAGTCAATTGAGAATCACAAAGGAGGCCAGTAACCCGGATTGCCTTGGAGCACAATGTCCTCCCGAGCAGGCTGGCTGCTAGGACTCCTTGGGTAGCGCAAGAGCAATTAGTGAACTTTGTGCCAACATCGCTACAATAAGCCTGTACACTCAGAGACTGTGTATTCAATTCTACGCAGAGCTTGCTCTGGACAGTGGGGATGCCACGTGGTTGGTTGGTGTGTGTTGTGGGGAGAGGAGGATTGGTGCTAGTTTAGCCAATCTCTAAATGACTCCTCTACAACCATCCCAACCCCCCCCCCCCCCCCCCACACACACCGAGCAGCCGCTCCACAAGCCTCAGTCAGACTGTGTGTGCCTCTAGATAAGAGATTAACACTGCCAGAAACAAGATGGCCATCCTGACAGATTAATAATATAATATCATTAGAACAACAACAACAACACATTTATCCCTTCATCAGTACATTGATTTCTGTCATTAACAATGCTTATCCAGAGTGACTTTTTAATCATACTTCACTACAATCTCCAATTAATTTAACCAAAAATGCACTGTCATTTGATGCTGATTGTTTGGTTTGGACACATAATGTACATCCTGACCACAAGCTTATCACAACCCCTCAGCACACACACACACACACAACACACACACACACACACACACACACACACACACACACACACACACACACACACACACACACCACACCACACACACACACACACACCACAAACACACACACACACACACACACACAGCTTATAACAACCCCAGCACAGCACACACACACACACACACACACACACAACCACACACAACACCCACACACACACCACACACAACACAGCACACAACACCACACAGCATTATCACAACCTCTCACAACATTTTATTTTTATTAACCTTTATTATAACTAGGCAAGTCAGTTATAGAACAAATTCTTATTTACAATGACGGGCTACCAAAAGGCAAACGGCCTCCTGCGGGGACGGGGGCTGGGATTAAAATAAATAAAAAATAGGACAAAACACACATTACGACAAGAGAGACAAGACTACATGAAGAGAGACCTAAGACAACAACATAGCAAGGCAGCAACACATGACAACACAGCATGGTAGCAACACAACATGACAACACAGCATGGTAGCAACACAACATGACAACACAACATGGCAGCAACACAGCATGGTAGCAACACAACATGGTACAAACATTATTGGACACAGTCAACAGCACAAAGGTCAAGAAGTTAGAGACAACAATGCATCATACAAAGCAGCCACAACTGTCAGTAAGAGTGTCCGTGATTCAGTCTTTCAATGAAGAGATTGAGATAAAACTGTCCAGTTTGAGTGTTTGTTGCAGCTCGTTCCAGTCGCTAGCTGCAGCGAACTGAAAAGAGGAGCGACCCAGGGATGTGTGYGCTTTGGGGACCTTTAACAGAATGTGACTGGTTGAACGGGTGTTGTATGTGGAGGATAATGAGGCTGTTAAAATGTGTCCCAAATGGCACCCTTTTCCCTATATAGTGCACTACTTTCCCCTTCTATAGTGCACT
>NC_036869.1:988100-989353 GCF_002910315.2 Salvelinus sp. IW2-2015 | reverse complement strand
ACAGCCAGAAGAGGACTGGCCACACCTCATAGCCTGGTTCCTTTCTAGGTTTCTTTCTAGGTTTTGGCCTTTCTAGGGAGTTTTTCCTAGCCACCGTGCTTCTGCACCTGCATTGCTTGCTGTTTGGGGTTTTAGGCTGGGTTTCTGTACAGCACTTTGAGATATCAGCTGATGTAAGAAGGGCTATATAAATACATTTGATTTGATTTGAACACCGTGAATAATTCAGGCTGTTATGGAGGCAAAAGGGGGTCCTACCCAGTACTAGATAGGTGTACCTAATAAAGTGGCCGGTGAGTGTACAGTAATGTAAAATCTGAAAACATGGTCTGGAAAAGTGGTACATGGGACCATTGAAACTGTGTCTGATAAAGAATGATGATGAAATATTACATCCATAGATAATGTAGTCCAATTGGTTCATGTTCCACGGTAATTGGTGTCAATGGATCTCGTTATCCTGAAACTTTCATGATCTAAACATGGAATATTAATTTTCAGTTTCCATAAAACTATGCATTAAGAGTAATGCAACAGTTACTTATCATTTTGAGCAGTTGTATCAATTGATAGTTAGATGATTGTAATGAAATGAATAGACAGTCATCTCAGATGTAGTGTGAATTGAATTTTGAAATGGTAATACTTTTAGTTCAAGGTGATTTTAGTTCAATGAACAAATGATCTTAGCTTTATGTGTATTGTATCCAAGCAATTGGAAAAAGTGTTAGAGTTTTGAAAAATGACATCAAGGTTCCGAAATTACTGCCAAAGTGATTGTAAAAAACTGTAATACAAAWARAACGTAAATATCACATTTACATAAGTATTCAAACCCTTTACTCAGTACTTCATTGAAGCAACTTTGRCAGYGMYMACAGCCTCGAGTCTTCTTGGGTATGACGCTACAAGTTTGGCACACCTGTATTTGGGGAGTTTCTCCCATTATTCTCTGCAGATCCTCTCAAGCTCTGTCAGGTTGGATGGGGAGTGTCCCTACACAGCTATTTTCAGGTCTCYCCAGAGATGTTMGATCGGGTTCAAGTCCAGGCTCTGGCTGGGCCACTAAAGGACATTCAGAGACTTGTCCCGAAGCCACTCCTGCGTTGTCTTGGCTGTGTGCTTATGTTCGTTGTCCTGTTGGAAGGTGAACCTTTGCCCCAGTCTGAGGTCCTGAGTGCTCTGGAGCAGGTTTTCATCAAGGATCCCTCTGTACTTTGCTCAGTTCATCTTTCCCTCGATCCTGATTAGTC
>NC_036869.1:983707-987245 GCF_002910315.2 Salvelinus sp. IW2-2015 | reverse complement strand
CGGTTTTCACTTTGACATTATGGGGTATTGTGTGTAGATTGGTGAGGGGGAAACATGTATTTAATACATTTTAGAATAAGGCTGTAACGTAACAAAATGTGGAAAAAGGGAAGGGGTCTGAATACTTTCTGAATGCACTGTATACATACACTTAACGGGGGCTGAACTCACTAATTTTACAAAGGCTTTTCTGCTGCTCTTTAAGATAAAACTGATTTGCGTCTTGTGGGTGTGGTTTGATGTAGGTGTGTCATGTTCTTTATATCATACCCTGGCAGATATTGTTATTTGTCCACTTAAGTCACCATAGCAACAACAAAGCCACTACTTCTTCCTTAAAATAGTCAGAATTAATCTAAAATAAACCAASTAATCTAATAAATTGTACAGTTTTTGCCGAGGTCTTAGTCAAGCAGTTTTACATCTAACTAGTTTGGTGCAGTATTTCTCAAGATAAAACATTTGCATGAAAACTAGTCTGTATGCACTGCAGACAGTATTGGGTCAGCTGATGCTGGCTGCGCTCATGACTGATTTCTGRTAACATGTATACAACTTCATGATAAGCACCGTCAAMCTATTGTAAATCCTGCMCAAGTTACACACTGTTTATCAGTGCCCCAAATCACTCGCTAGCTAACGTTCCATCTATGTGTTTGTCAATGAAGCTAGCTAACAGGCACATTGAGCCAGCAGGCTACGTTAGCTAAATCAGCGTCTCAAGTCACTGCGTGCTTCTGTGCGGTTTTGTTTTACAACTTTATCTTTTACAATCCCACGTTAGTGGGCAAGTGGGCATGATGGTAATCCAAACCCAACCCTCATGTAGCTCCCACTGGGTACACACTGGTTGAATCAACGTCGTTTCCACGTTGTGGAATAGGTATTGAATTGATGTCTGTGCCCAGTGGGCTAAGTCTTGACTACCTCAGTTACACAAATCTCACACAACTCMGTTTTGGAACATACTGACTTTGGAATGTACTGACCCAAATATCCTTACACTTTTTTGTACGTTTTGGCCCTGGAATAAATGTTTCTGACTAATATCTATACCACATTGGCCATTTTCAACCTGAGAAGTATTTGTTTTGCATTCAGTTGCCCTTTAATTCTGTTTTAAACCAAAACTTCAATCTAATCTCTAACATTTCAAAACGCAAATCATTACACCAACATTATCTACCTAGCTGTTGTAAATAGAGAGAATCAGATTGACTTCATATAGTTTTAGGTTGGTTGTAGAAGCACCATTGATTACCATCATACCTCCCTTTTCTCAGGTGTACGTGCAACCACACTTTGACTACGATCCAGTCAATGACCATCTGATCCCGTGTCGAGAGGCGGGGATTGGCTTCAAGAGGGGGGACCTCCTTCAGATCGTCAACAGAGAGGACCCCAACTGGTGGCAGGTGATGATGATGACGTGTTTCAAGAGGACATTCTCCTCCACTAGATTTTATACATCCACACCACACATTTACAGACCACAWCCTGACCACAAACTGTTTTTATGTACTGGTTTTTAATGTTGTCTACTGTACTCTGCTGGTTTGTACTGGTCTCTACTGGTTTTAAATATGTTACTACTGTCTACTGGTTTTGTATTGGTTTCTATAAATAGTAAATAAGATGTTTTATTGTCACATACACTGGATAGGTGCAGTGATATGTGTTGTTTTACAGGGTCAGCCATTCCCAACCAATGCAGAATTAAAAAGTAAGAACAATTTGGAACACATTTCTAAATAAACAGTAACACAATAAAAGATCAATAAAGAGACTATATAGATAGAGTACTGGTAGCGAGTCAATGTGCAAGGGCACCATGTAGGTAGGGGTGAAGGTGTAGGTAGGGGTGAAGGTAAAAGTGACCAGTCAATCAGGATAGATAATAAACAGAGTAGCTGCAGCATATGTGAAGAGTGTGAAAGAGTGTCTACAGGTGTGTGGTGTCAATATGCATGTGTGTGTGTGTGTGTGTGTGTGGTGTCAATATGCATTTGTGTGTGTGGTGTCAATATGCATGTGTGTGTGTGTGTGTGGTGTCAATATGCATGTGTGTGTGTGTGTGTGTGTGTGTGTGTGTGTGTGTGTGTGTGTGTGTGTGTGTGTGTGTGTGTGTGTGTGTGTGTGTGTGTGTGTGTGTGTGGTGTCAATATGCATATGTGTGTGTGTGTGATGTGTTGGGTGTCAATATGCATGTGTGTGTGTGTGTGTGTGTGTGTGGTGTCAATATGCATGTGTGTGTGTGTGTGTGGTGTCAATATGCATGTGTGTGTGTGTGTGTGTGTGTGTGTGTGTGTGTGGTGTGTGTGTGGTGTGGTGTGTGTTGTGTGTGGTGTGTGTGTGTGTGGTGTCAATATGCATGTGTGTGTGTGTGTGTGTGGTGTCAATATGCATGTGTGTGTGTTGGTGGTGTCAATATGCATGTGTGTGTGTGTGTGTGTGGTGTCAATATGCATGTGTGTGTGTGTGTGTGTGTGTGTGTGTGTGTGTGTTGTGTGTGTGTGTGTGTGTGTGTGTGTGGTGTCAATATGCAGTGTGTGTGTGTGTGTGTGTCAATATGCATGTGTGTGTGTGTGTGGTGTCAATATGCATGTGTGTGGTTTGTGTGTCTGAACGTATGTAGTGTGTGTGTGTGTGTGTGTGTGTGTGTGTGTGTGTGTGTGTGTGTGTGTGTGTGTGTGTGTGTGTGTGTGTGGTGTGTGAGTGTGTGTGTGTGTGTGTGTGTGTGTGTGTGTGTGTGTGGTGTGTGTGTGGTGTCAATAGTGATGTGTGTGTGTTGTGTGTGGTGTCAATATGCATGTGTGTGTGTGTGTGGTGTCAATATTTGCTCAGAGCATGAGCCAGTCAGCTCAGTTCAAACCAAATTATATTCATCACATGCGCTGAATACAACAGGTGTAGACTTTACTGTGAAATGTTTATTTACGAGCCCTTTCCAACAATGCAGAATTAAAAAGTAAGAACAATTTGGAACACATTTCTAAATAAACAGTAACACAATAAAAGATCAATAAAGAGACTATATAGATAGAGTACTGGTAGCGAGTCAATGTGCAAGGGCACCATGTAGGTAGGGGTGAAGGTGTAGGTAGGGTGAAGGTAAAAGTGACCAGTCAATCAGGATAGATAATAAACAGAGTAGCTGCAGCATATGTGAAGAGTGTGAAAGAGTGTGTACAGGTGTGTGGTGTCAATATGCATTGTGTGTGTGTGTGTGTGTGTGTGTCAATATGCATGTGTGTGTGTTGTGTGGTGTCAATATGCATGTGTGTGTGTGTGTGTGTGGTGTCAATATGCATGTGTGTGTGTGTGTGTGTGTGTGTGTGTGTGTGTGTGTGTGTGTGTGTGTGTGTGTGTGTGTGTGTGTGTGTGTGTGTGTGTGTGTGTGTGTGTGTGTGTGTGTGTGTGGTGTCAATATGCATGCATGTGTGTGTGTGTGTATGTGTGTGGTGTCAATATGCATGTGTGTGTGTGTGTGTGTGTGTGTGGTGTCAATATGCATGTGTGCGTGTGTGTGTGGTACTCT
>NC_036869.1:914313-983682 GCF_002910315.2 Salvelinus sp. IW2-2015 | reverse complement strand
TGGAGCGGTGGGTGGAGGAGGAGAGGAAGACGACAAGAACAGAGAACAGTTAGAGAGAAGAGAGGGAGGAGAGGAGCGACAAGAACAGAGAGAGGTAGAGGGAGGAGAGAGATAAGAAAAGAGAGAGAGAGGTTAAGAGAAGAGAGAGGGAGGAGAGATAAGAAGAGGACAGATGAGAGAGAATGCGCATGAATGAGTGAAGAGAAGAATGGAGCATTGGGGGAAGCTGACGAGTCAGTCTGACTTAAAACATTCAAATTAAACGTTCTATTGGTTCTGCTCTGATCTGACAGAGAGCACTGAGCGTACAGTGGTCCATTAGTGTTCTGGAGGGGGAGGGGGTTCTAGCATAGAAATAGAATTAGAACAGTAATTACACCAGTAATTACACCAATAATTACACCAGTAATTACACCAGCAATTACACCAGTAATTACAACAGTAATTACAACAGTATTACACAGTAATTACAACAATAATTACACCAGCAATAAACCATAATTACACCAGTAATTACAACAGTAATTAGAACAGTATGGATTGCAGACTCACAGGGGATGGTGGTTCCGAAGTGTGTTGGGTTGAGGACCACCAGTCGGTTCTTGAGGCTACGGCGGCCCACCCCCTGGGCTCCAATCAGAACCAAGGTCTTCCTCTGGAACGGGGGCATCTTGGCCACCTCCTCATAGATCTGCAGCTCGTGCCTGTCAAACTCTGCCCTCAGCCAATCACAGAGAGGAACACAGGAGAGTTAGCCAATCAGACAGGAGAATATAGAGTTGCAGTCAATGAGGGAAGGGACATAAACAGTCGATCAGTAAATTGGGAACTACACAAGTCAGGAAGTAAAAGAGTGAGGCCCAGCACAAACAACCAATGACAAGAATGAGCCATGACAGATTTAGCCAATGAGAGAAGGGTATGAATGCTTACCTGCGTTCCTGGCTGTTAGGTACATCATTTTCTTCTTTTTCTTTCCAGTTATTGTACCACACAGAATCCCTGTTCACACATCAGTACACACAACACACATCCTACAATCATAACACTCAATACACATCAAACACACATACACATCAGTACACATCAGTACACATCAAACACATCGTACACATCAAACACATCACACACATCCGTAACACATACACATCACATCAGTACACATCAGTACACATACACACGTACACATCATACACACTACACATCAGTAAACATCAGACACAATACACATCACACACACAATACACATACACGTACACATCACATACACACAACACATACACATCACACACAGTACACATACAGTACACATACACATCATACACATCAGTACAAAACACATCAATCACATCAGTACACATCAAACACATCAGTACACATCAGTACACACATACACATCACACCATCAGTACACATCAAACACATCAACACACATCAACACACATCAGTACACATCAACACACGTACACATCAGTACACATCATACACATCAACACACATCAACACACATCAGTACACATAACACATCACACACAATCATACATCACACACATACACACCAATACACATCAATACAAGTGCAAGCAAGTCTTCCTTATTGTCTTTGCATCTGAAGGCCACAAGGGGCAGGCTCAACCCATTCTAAAGGTAACAATCTATTAAATCATTATGACTTCATTGGCTGGCCTCACAGTTTAAAGACAAACTAAAATTTCAAGTAAGGCTCTCCACTGTCATGGATGTGTTATGGAAAAGGTCCTCTCAGAGTTGCTCAGAGCATGAGCCAGTCAGCTCAGTTCAAACCAAATTATATTCATCACATGCGCTGAATACAACAGGTGTAGACTTTACTGTGAAATGTTTATTTACGAGCCCTCCCAACAATGCAGAATTAAAAAGTAAGAACAATTTGGAACACATTTCTAAATAAACAGTAACAACAATAAAAATCAATAAAGAGACATATATAGATAGAGTACTGGTAGCGAGTCAATGTGCAAGGGCACCAGTGTAGGGTAGGGGGGTGAAGGTAAAGTGACCAGTCAATCAGGAAGATAATAAACAGAGTAGCTGCAGCATATGTGAAGAGTGTGAAAGAGTGTGAAGTGTCTACAGGTGTGTGGTGTCAATATGCATGTGTGTGTGGTGTGTGTGGTGTCAATATGCATGTGTGTGTGTGTGTGTTGTGTTGTCAATATGCAGGTGTGTGTGTGTGTGTGGTGTCAATATGCATGTGTGTGTGTGTGTGTGTGTGGTCTGAATGTATTGTGTGTGTGTGTGTGTGTGGTGTGGTGTGTGTGTGTGTGTGTGTGTGTGGTGTGTGTGTGTGTGTGTGTGTGTGTGTGTGGTGTCATGCGTGGTGTGTGTGTGTGTGTGTCAATATATGTGTGTGTGTGTGGTGTGTGTGTGTGTGTGGTGTGTGTTGTGTTTTAGTGGCTTGCAGGACGTGCCCTATTCAGATTTGAAAAAAAGCTAGCCCTTTGTTCCTAACTGACTGTGTGATTGGGTCCTGACTTCCCGGAAAAGTGTGCATAATCGCGGGGACTTATTCTATGCTAGTGCAGTACGCCACAGGGTGTTTTGGTGCTGGTCCAAAGGGCAGTCACATATCTGGTGTGCATGATGTTATTAAGATGGTTGTGTGTGTGGTTATTCATAGGAAATGGTGCCATCGTACAGGTTCAATGTGTCAATGCAGTCTAGAAAACATTTCTGCACCACTTCCCCATAGTGTTTCTTTCACACTGTCAAGCGGGGGGTGCCGTTCTAACTGAAAAAGGCCAGTCCTAGAGAGATCACTAGTCTGGATTGTCAGGTCTTGTCAGCAGTGAAAGCAGAGATGATACACAGCTTGCACTTTCAGATGTTATGATACCTAACTAACATACATGGCATCTTGTTTCAGTGCTGATCCCAATGACATCAATGCTACACCACTCTCTCCTGTGAATCAACTGACAACTGGTCATGCTGATCTGTACAGATTGTAACTTGAAGTCATGTGGGTGTGAATGCAAATCAATGAAGAGTGTATCCTGTATTATTAAACTGGGTGGTTCGAGCCACTTGAATGCTGATTGTCTAACAGCTAGTGGATATAAAATCAACCGTATTCCACTGGTATGAACAAAATATGTATTTTTACTGCTCTCTATATTACATTCGGAAACCAGTTATAAGAGCAATAAGGCACCTCCGGGGTTTGTGTGATATATGGCCAATATATCACGGCTAAAGGGCTGTATCCAGGCACTCCCGCTTTTCATCGTGCTCAGAGAAACAGCCCTTAGCCAGCGTTATATTATATATACCACCACCTCCCGGGATTATTGCTTAATTAGGGATGTCTTTCTTTCAGTGTAGTGGTGTGGCTGTGGTGTGTGTGTGTGGGTGTGTGTGCTGTGTGTGTGTGTGTGTGTTGTGAGTGAATTGTGTGTGTGTGTAGTGTGTGTTGTGTGTGTGTGTTGTGTGTGTGTGTGGGGTGTGTGTAATCAACTGTGTGTGTGGGTAGAGTTCAGTGGAGACCGACGATTAGAACGAACATAACAAATGACACCTATAGATAGAAAGACGAGAGAAAGCAAGACAACACAGAAGAACGAAGGTGTGTGGGCTAGATCCAGTGAGTGTGGTGGTTAAGAGTCCAGTTGGTTGTCGTGCGGCTATAGAGTCCAGTGGACTGTTGTGAGTAGAGTCCAGTGAGATGTGTGGTAAGAGGCCAGTGGGTTGTGCGAATTAGAGTCCATGAGGTGTGTGGCAGATAGAGGGCCACGTGAGTGTGCTGGTAGAGTCCAGTGGGTGTGTGGTAGGAGCTGCCCAAGGCAGTGTGTGGTAGAGGCGTCCAGTAGGGTAGTGCGGTAGAGTCCAGTGCAGTGTGTGGTAGAGTCCAGTGTGGACAATACAGATATGTGTGGGTAGAGTGCCACGTGAGTGTAGTGGGTAGAGGCCAAGTGAAGTGTTGCGGTAGAGTCCAGTGGGTGTGTGACGGTAGAATTCCAGTCAGTGTGTGGCGTAGCCAGTTCCAGTCAGGTGTGGGTAAGGTCCAGTGGGTGTGCTGGGTAGAGTCCACGTGATGGTGTGTCGTAGAGCTCCAGTTGTGGTGTGACGTAGAGACATCCACGGTTGAGTGGTGGCGGTAGAGTTCAGTGAGTGTGTGGGGATAGAGTCCAGTGTGGTGTGGGGGTAGAGTCCAGTGAGTGGGTGGGTAGAGTCCAGTGGTGTGGAGGTAGAGATCCAGTGGCGTGTGGGGGGCTAGAGTTCCAGTGGGTGTGTGGGGTAGAGTCCAGATGGGTGTGCATAGAGTCGAGACATGCACCAATAAAAAAAGGGTACATGTAAATATTCTGGGCTAGCCATTTGCCATTAAACTGTCAGCAATTCTTATGGCTTGGGGGGTAGAAGCTGTTTCAGGAGGCCTTTTGGCGTCCCCAGACCTGTGCTCTGTTCAGGAGCCTTGTTGCGTTCCGCAGACCTGGTGCTCTGTCAGGGAGCCGTTTGGTCCCGGACCTGTGCTCCTGTACCGTCTGCCCCGAAGCTGTGGCAGAGCAGAAAACAGTCTATGACTTTGGTGGCCTGGAGTCTTAGACGAGATTTAGCGACTTGCTTGAAAATGGACGAAGAGGCAAAGTAAAGCCTACCTGAAGCCGTCAACAGTACTCGTGGGACGAAAACTTTCCTCTTCTCTTCCAGAAACTGACTGGGGAGCAGCATCCAGTGGCTCCACCAACCCACCATGACTCATGGCCTAGCACAGGACAGAGCACATCAGTATGACAGAACCAGTTCTCACTCAACCAGTTTAGAAATCAGTATACAACCTGTAGAAATCAGTATACGACCTATGTAGAAATCAGTAATACAACTAGTAGAAAATCAGTATTACGACTAGTAGAAATCAGTATACAACCGGTAAAATCCAGTATGACACACCAGTAGAAATCAGTAGACAACTAGTAGAAATCAGCGAACTTCGACCTGTAGAAAATCAGTATACAACCATTAGAACAAGTATTCACGACCAGTAGAAAACAAGTATGACCGACAGTAGAAATTCAGTATACAACTAGTGAAATGCAGTATACTCCGACCGTAGAAAACAGGTTATTACAACCAGGAGAAACAAGTATACGCACCAGTAGAAACAAGTATATACGACCAGTTAGAAATCAGTTAGTCAACCGCACCAGTAGAAACCAGTTATACAAACCAGCAGAAAATCAGTATACAACCCAGGAATGAAAACCAGTGTACACACAGCAGAAGAAAACCAGTACATAACCAGTAAGAAGTCAGTATACAACCAGCAGAAGACCAGTATACAACCAGTGGGAAAACCAGGTTTACACCAGCAGAAAACCAGTACATGAACCAGTAGGAAAGTCATATGAACCAACCAGCAGGAAACCCAGTAACAACCAGTAAAACATGTTACACCTAGCAGAAACCAGTACAAGAACCAGTAGAAGGTCAGTATTAACAACCAGCAGAAACCAGTCAAAAGCAGGGAAGCGCTGGTTTCAAAAAACCCGAGTCGACAAGGTGAAAAAATCTGGTCCATGTGCCTTGAGCTAGGCACTTAACCCTTATTATGCTCCAGGGGCGCTCAGGTACTTCAAAGGGCTCGTAAATAAACATTTCACAGTAAAGTCTACACCTGTTGTATTCAGCGCATGTGATGAATATAATTTGGTTTGAACTGAGCTGACTGGCTCATGCTCTGAGCAACTCTGAGAGGACCTTTTCCATAACACATCCATGACAGTGGAGAGCTCTTACTTGAAATATTTTAGTTTGTCTTTAAACTGTGAGGCCAGCCAATGAAGTCATAATGATTTAATAGATTGTTACCTTAGAATGGGTTGAGCCTGCCCCCTTGTGGCCTTCAGATGCAGCAGAATAGGGAAGACTTGCTTGCACTTGTATTGATGTGTATTGACGTGTGTTTATGTGTGTTGATGTGTATGAATGTGTGTTGATGTGTACTGATGTGTACTGATGTGTGTTGATGTGTGTTGATGTGTACTGATGTGTACTGATGTGTACTGATGTGTGTTGATGTGTACTTGATGTGGTTGATGTTGTGTTGATGTGTGTTGATGTGTAGTGATGTGGTTGATGTGTACTGATTTGTACTGATGTGTCTGATGTGTGTTGATGTGTACTGATGTGTATTGGTGTGTGTGATGTGTAGTGATGTGTACTGATGTGTACTGATGTGTGTTGATGTTACTGATGTGTGGTTGATGTGTATGAGTGTGTTGATGTGTACTGATGTGTACTGATGTGTACGGATGTTATTGATGTGTATTGATGTGTACTGATGTGTATTGGTGTGTGTTTGATGTTATGATGTGTATGATGTGTATTGTGTGTACTGATGTGTACGGATGTGTATTGATGTGTACGGAATGTGTGTTGATGTGTACTGATGTGTACTGATGTGTATTGGTGTGTATTGATGTGTACAGGATGTGTGTTGATGTGTGTTGATGTGTACGGATGTGTGTTGATGTGTACTGATGTGTACTGATGTGTATGGTGTGTGTTGATGTGTATTGATGTGTATTGATGTGTACGGATTGTGTTGGTGTGTACTGATGTGTGTCAACAGGGATTCTGTGTGGTACAATAACTGGAAAGAAAAAGAAGAAAATGATGTACCTAACAGCCAGGAACGCAGGTAAGCATTCATACCCTTCTCTCATTGGCTAAATCTGTCATGGCTCATTCTTGTCATTGGTTGTTTGTGCTGGGCCTCACTCTTTTACTTCCTGACTTGTGTAGTTCCCAATTTACTGATCGACTGTTTATGTCCCTTCCCTCATTGACTGACAACTCTATATTCTCCTGTCTGATTGGCTAACTCTCCTGTGTTCCTCTCTGTGATTGGCTGAGGGCAGAGTTTGACAGGCACGAGCTGCAGATCTATGAGGAGGTGGCCAAGATGCCCCCGTTCCAGAGGAAGACCTTGGTTCTGATTGGAGCCCAGGGGGTGGGCCGCCGTAGCCTCAAGAACCGACTGGTGGTCCTCAACCCAACACACTTCGGAACCACCATCCCCTGTGAGTCTGCAATCCATACTGTTCTAATTACTGTTGTAATTACTGGTGTAATTACTGGTTTAATTGCTGGTGTAATTATTGTTGTAATTACTGGTGTAAATACTGTTGTAATTACTGTTGTAATTACTGGTGTAATTGCTGGTGTAATTACTGGTGTAATTATTGGTGTAATTACTGGTGTAATTACTGTTCTAATTCTATTTCTATGCTAGAACCCCCTCCAGAACCTAATGGACCACTGTACACTCAGTGCTCTCTGTCAGATCAGACAGAAACCCAATAGAACATTTAATTTAAATGTTTTAAGTCAGACTGACTCGTCAGCTTCCCCCAATGCTCCACTCTTCTCTTCACTCATTCATGCGCATTCTCTCTCATCTGTCTCTTCTTATCTCTCCTCCCTCTCTCTTCTCTCTAACTCTCTCTCTCTTTTCTTATCTCTCCTCCCTCTCTCTTCTCTCTAACTCTCTCTCTCTTTTCTTATCTCTCCTCCCTCTAACTCTCTCTGTTCTTGTCGCTCCTCTCCTCCCTCTCTCTTCTCTCTAACTGTCTCTCTGTTCTTGTCGCTCCTCTCCTCCACCCACCGCTCCTCCACCCACCGCTCCTCCTTCAGTCACCTCCCGGCGTCCCCGTGACGATGAGCTGGACGGTAACTCGTACCAGTTCGTAACACGGACGGAGATGGAGGCGGACGTGAAGGCGGGCCGTTACCTGGAGCACGGCGAGTAYGACGGGAACCTCTACGGAACCAAGATGGACTCCATCCACGAGGTGGTGGACACGAGACGAACCTGCATCCTGGACGTCAACCCACAGGTCACAATCAAATCAAACTTTGTAGTGCATTTAAAAAGTGCAACATAGTTTTACTGTAAAACAACACCTTTCAATTCCAGATAGAATCCTAGTATGAGATACTGTAGATAACTGCCTGTCTGCCTGTGGTTTCCTGCCTGTCTGTGGATATCTGCCTGTCTGTCTGTCTGCCTGCCTGTGGATGTCAGCCTGCCTGTCTGTCTGTGGATGTCTGTCTCTCTGTGGATGTCTTTGTCATCTCTAGCTGGTTCACTGACCCTCTCTGTCTGGACAGTAGGCTCTGAAGGTACTAAAGACAGCAGAGTTCATGCCRTATGTGGTGTTCATCGCAGCACCAGAGTTTGAGACGCTCAAGGCCATGCACAAAGCTACGGTGGACGCTGGAATCACCACCAAACAACTCACGGTCAGGACCTTTTCCTGGGCATAGACACAGCCGCTTATTCCCAGAGTATTTTCACATGTTGMTTTCTGGTATCCTTCCATTGTAATGTGATTTCAGGGCATAACACTGGTTTTTATGGAACATTATCTCGCTAGAACACACAACACTCACATAGTGTACTTGTTACCCATTCTGCATCACAGTAAGTTTCACACACACAGAGACAAAGACMCACACTCACCCTCTGTCTCTGTCAGGATGTGGATCTGAGGAAGACTGTTGATGAGAGTGCTCGTATCCAGAGGGCCTACAACCACTACTTCGACCTCRTCATCACCAACGACAACCTGGACCACGCCTTCGAGACGCTACAGGCTGCCGTCGACAAACTCTGCTCCGAACCACAGTGGGTCCCCGTTAACTGGGTCTACTGAACCCCAACCGGACACTGTCTGACTGGGTCAACTTGACCTAGTGTGTTCAACCCCCGAGGCGGGGGAAAGGACATGAGAAAGGGGGTTGGTAATCTGTGGTACTTTGACGGGGGGAAAACCAACCAAACCAAGCGCCTCCTCCTCTCTCCTTACTTCCTGCACACAATGCAACTGTTTTCTACTGGAAACTCGAAGGGAAAGACTTCTTATATATTTTAGTATTTTGTAACTTTTTACGAACGATCTTTCTATTCATACCAACGTGGAATTCAAAAACATGAAAAAATAAACATCAAGGCCAATCATTTGGGCCATATTTTTTAATTTATTTGTTATTACGTTAGTTTTTTTGTAGTTGTATCCCTGAGAAGGAATGATRTTTTTTCTTCTTGTCTGGGGACTGCTCTAGAAAGAGTATTTATTATTGTTATATCAACACAGGTCAACAATGAAGATGAGACACTATGCAATATTCCAGGACTCTGAGCACTGTTGCCAAGGAAACCTTTTTACKGCGCATGTCATTGCCATGACAACTAGTGTGTCTCAGACCGAATCCTGTGGACATCCCTTGTGTGATTGTCGTAGACCCCCCCCTCCTCCAAATACCCTACAGTGTACTGTTAGGCTACCCCCTGATTTGTTTGTATTTACCTCTTTAGAATTGTGAYCTCAGCAAAAATGAACTTGTCTGAATATCTACCCCTCACACATCCTACAAAGAGAATGAAAGGAAAAGAGCTTTACACTTTACATTGTACTATTGAATATCAGCATTTTAACACTGTGTTTCTTAGTTTTTCTTTTATTACCGTAGGATTCACTGTCTTTTGTGGCTATGATGATCATTTTTAGCTTAGTGACTTTTTTTGTCTCCCATGATCCTTTGCTTTGTGYTGTTTTCTATATTGAACAGACTACATCCTGTTTTTACCATTCACCATCTACCCTGATCTGTATGTAAGGTGCTTGACGTTTTTTAATTAGTTGATGTGGCACGAAACAATACTATCCCACAGTCCTCCAGTGTCAAAGCCCCAAAGCCCTCCTGTGCTGTAACCCAAATACTATATTCTGACTGTTTTCTTTGGTCATTCTGAACAAAGTCCCAACTGGTGTCCAACAACAACCTTGTGTTTTGAAACACATCTCTAAAGCAATACATTGTTTCATTAAATTTACAGAAATTAATCTGGAAAGTATTTGTCCWTTGTTGTTTTGGGTAATGGCTATGTTTAGTTAATATTTAACGCCATTCAGAGACAATGGATGGTTCATAAATATACAGTACATTTGACTGAAAACAGAATTCATAGTTTAGTGGCAGCATTGCAACTACGTAGAACTGTGAAATGACGAAATGCAACATATTGATATATTATTAAAAAGCCTGATAATCTTACACAAATAGCAATATGCTTTGAATTGATGTCTTACAGAGGCAATAGACAGGTAACTGCCAAGATAATATAAACAGGGATACAAAGCATATTTAAAGCAGGTGCTTCCACACAGGTGTGGTTCCTAAGTTAATTAAGCAATTAACATCCCATCATGCTTWGGGTCATGTATAAAAATGCTGGATATTTTGACTACCGTGGCTATGCCCCCATAGGATGACAATGCCCYCATCCACAGGGCATGAKAACTATGTAAGCCATATGCCATGGCCGTCTCAGACATCAGGTCTCAACCCAATTGAAAACTCATGGAAGATTCTGGAGCGGCGCCTGAGACAGCGTTTTCCACCACCATCAAAAAAACACATGGTGTCGCATCCCTCTAATAGAGTTCCAGATACTTGTAGAATCTATGCCAAGGCACATTGAAACTGTTCTGGATTGCGGTGGACCAATGCTGTATTAAGACGCTTTATGTTGATGTTTCCTTTATTTTGGTAGTTACCTATAACTATATACACATCGATTGCACAATACATGAAAAGCAAACACAAAACGTGAAAAACAAAAACACAAGCATTTGAAACAAACATTCTTCAGTACAAAATTATGCATTGTGTCATTTGAGTCACTTTTATTGTAAATAAGAATATAATATATTTATAAACACTTCTACATTAAATGTAGAGGTAATATACTGTGAGGGCTCTATTCAATCCGCATTGCATAAGTTCAGCTTTACAGCGTGATTTACATTTTAAGGCAATKTTCCTGCTTTAGCGGAGACGCCGTTCACGGTAAACGCTGCGTATGTMGACTCAATCACAAATGACTTCGGCTTTCAATTTCTTTCCAAACACATTAAAGTTTCTGAAAACAAGTCTTACTTTCATATTCTGAAGTAGATTCTCTTACAGCTTTTTGTAAGTGTCTCCAAAAATACATAATTCATTGAGTGTACAGTCATGGCCAAAGGTTTTGAGAATGACACATTAATTTTCACAAAGTGTGCTGCCTCAGTTTGTATGATGGCAATTTGCAGATACTCCAGAATGTTATGAAGAGTGATCAGATGAATTGCAATTAATTGCAAAGTCCCTCTTTGCCATGCAAATGAACTGAATCCTCAAAAAACATTTCCACTGCATTTCAGCCCTGCCACAAAAGGACCAGCTGGCATCATGTCAGTGATTCTCTCGTTAACACAGGAGTGTTGACGGGGACAAGGCTGGAGATCACTCTGTCATGCTGATTGAGTTCGAATAACAGACTGGAAGCTTCAAAAGGAGGGTGGTGCTTGGAATCATTGTTCTTCCTCTGTCAATCATGGTTACCTGCAAGGAAACATGTGTCGTCATCATTGCTTTGCACAAAAAGGGCWTCACAGGCAAGGATATTGCTGCCAGTAAGATTGCACCTAAATCAACCATTTATCGGATCATCAAGAACTTCAAGGAGAGCGGTTCAATTGTTGTGAAGAAGGCTTCAGGGTGCCCAAGAAAGTCCAGCAAGCGCCAGGACCGCCTCCTAAAGTTGATTCAGCTGCGGGATCGGGGCACCACCAGTACAGATCTTGCTCAGGAATGGCAGCAGGCAGGTGTGAGTGCATCTGCACCCACAGTGAGGCGATGACTTTTGGAGGATGGCCTGGTGTCAAGAAGGGCAGCAAAGAAGCCACTTCTCTCCAGGAAAAACATCAGGGACAGACTGATATTCTGCAAAAGGTACAGGGATTAGACTGCTGAGGACTGGGGTAAAGTCATTTTCTCTGATGAATCCTCTTTCCGATTGTTTGGGGCATCCGGATAAAAGCTTGTCCGGAGAAGACAAGGTGAGCGCTACCATCAGTCCTGTGTCATGCCAACAGTAAAGCATCCTGAGGCCATTCATGTGTGGGGTTGCTTCTCAGCCAAGGGAGTGGGCTCACTCACAATTTTGCCTAAGAGCACAGCCATGAATAAAGAATGGTACCAACACATCCTCCGTGAGCAACTTCTCCCAACCATCCAGGAACAGTTTGGTGACGAACAATGCCTTTTCCAGCATGATGGAGCACCTTGCCATAAGGAAAAAGTGATAACTAAGTGGCTCGGGGAACAAAACATCGATATTTTGGGTCCATGGCCAGGAAACTCCCCAGACCATAATCCCACTGAGAACTTGTGGTCAATCCTCAAGAGGCGGGTRGACAAACAAAAACCCACAAATTCTGACAAAGTCCAAGCATTGATTATGCAAGAATGGGCTGCCATCAGTCAGGATGTGGCTCAGAAGTTCATTGACAGCATGGCAGGGCGGATTGCAGAGGTCTTGAAAAAGAAGGGTCAACACTGCAAATATTGACTCTGCATCAACTTCATGTAATTGTCAATAAAAGCCTTTGACACTTATGAAAGGCTTSTAATTATACTTCAATATTCCATAGTAACATCTGACAAAAATATTTAAAGACACTGAAGCAGCAAACTTTGTGGAAATTATTATTTGTGTCAGTCTCAAAACTTTTGGCCACGACTATAGGGCAAACACACAAGCGATGCACTGGAATTTACAAAAGGTAATACATTTTAAACATACCCATCCACCCATCTATGCATGCTACCCTTTCCCAGTATACAGAGATGTAAGTCCTTGCACAGCGATGCACATGACCAATGGAAAAACTCCTGGCTTTCTTCCTGTCTCCGCCCACAGCCTGTCAGTCTCTCTCCGCAGCGTCACTTTGGAGGAGAAGAGGAGCTGCTCTGCCCAATGGAATGCCCCCTCATCCTGTAGGGGGAGGGGCAGCGACTCAAGGGGGAGGGGCTGACTGTTTACCTTTAGCTTGGTCACCTGTGGGACAGACAACACAGGTTGGTAAGAGTTACAGGGTCTACAGTGGAATAGATAATGACTAGTGTCTGATTCATTATTTCAGTCCATGTTTTGCCCAGAGTATTCATATCAAAGCCTTATTTGTGAATCAGGAATAGTGAAGTTGTATAAAGTAATTCATGAATCATAAAGTKAATTGAATCAGACTGACCAGAGGGTTGAAGGCTTCAGTATTGAATGGTGAGTCGTTTAAAGTGACTGGTGAATCATATAGTGAATAAAATCATACTGACCAGAGTGTTGAGAGCTTCCAGGACATCAGGGCTAGATTCTCCCAGCAGAGTCAGAGCAGCTTCAGGCAACGCTACAGAAATGCAACACACAGGGGTTAGAGAATGCAAACACACACACACACACACACACACACACACACACACCACACACACACACACCACACACACACACACACACACACACACACACACACACACACACACACACACACTCACCCTCCAAGGCGCTGACCAGCAGGTGAGTGGCGATCAGGTGAGGGGAGGTGGAGGCTCTGTCAGCCTGTATCTCATTGGTTGGGCCTTTCTGGACCAGGTCCAATAGGGCGAAAACAGATTTGTTTTGAGTCACAGCTAATTGCTTTACCTCTGCAGGGTCAGGTTCCTCACCTCTGCACAACTCCTCCAACTAAGAGAGAGAGAGAATCATTTCCAAGTTATACTGTGTCAGATATGACTGTGCCTGGTCTAAAAACTCCACCAAACAATGCCATCAGACAAGGGCTGCATTCCAAATGGCCTCCTTATACCTTTATAATGCACTACATTTGGCCCTGGGCCCTGTGACACTTACCATGTGTTCCAGAACCGTGAGTGTRGTTCTGTCCACTAGAACCTCCYGGAGTCTTTGGAACAGAGCGAACCGGGTCGACTCTGGGAGAACCGCTAACTGACCTGCATAGACCTCCAAGTCCAACCCCTGCAAGTCTGTAGGGGAGAGATAGATAAATAACCAATTAGAGCTTGACTCTTAGGCTCACTTTTCTGATGACACATCATTGACGACAGAATGAACAGACCACTATATAATGCTAAGAGAGAAATTCCTCTCAGTCTGTTTCTGTGTGTGAAAAATCACAACAACGTAAATCACAATTGTTACATTAAATATTTTATCCAAAGTTACAAACTCAGCACTGCACTTCCTCTCTCAGTATCATTTATTTGATGAAAAGAAGAAGACAATTCTCAATTTCTTTTGTGGAATAGCTGTCAACAGATTTCACTTCCTGTTTTAGATATTGACACAAATTCACACACAAACACATGTTGGTCAAATCAACTGCTGTATATCTCAACGTCAACAATAAAGGGAACTCAATTATCCACTGACCTGGATCAGCAATGAATGAGTGGCTGGATGGATGAATAAAGAAATACATACTTTTCTGCAGTGTGCTGAGTGGTGCTCCTTCAGGAATCTCCTTCTCCGCCCACTCCAGCCCGTCCACTACACACAGGGCATCAAAGGAATCCTGGGATGGCGAGGTCCTTCCAGAGTCTGCCTCGAATCCTCCAAGAGTACCATGCTGGAGACACAGCTCTGACAATACAGAGAAAATACAGAGAGAGAGAAAGAGAGAGAGAAAGAGAGAGAGAGAGACAATTATTCATTCACCATGTAGAACCGCAATGTGATAGTACCTATAGCAGTAGGTCACACACATATCACACACAGCCTTTCATGATACAACTACACACACTCAACGCACTCACCATAGTGTCCGTCTTTCCTGACCTCTAGCTCTATGAGGCTGTAGGCGATGACAGTGAGAGGGGGAATCTCCAAGGAAACGTCACTGTCCATCTCTATACTGCCATTCTCCTGCACACACACCTGACGACTTTCAGAAGAAAGGTCTTTGTTTCTGGACATTTTGAGGCTGTAATCGAACCAACAAATGCTGATGCTCCAGATACTCAACTAGTCTAAAAAGGCCAGTTTTATTGCTTCTTTAAATCAGAACAACAGTTTTCAGCTGTGCTAACATAATTGCAAAAGGGTTTTCTAATGATCAATTAGCCTTTTAAAATGATAAACTTGGATTAGCTAACACAACGTGCCATTGGAACACAGGAGTGATGGTTGCTGATAATGGGCCTCTGTACGCCTAAAAATCAGCCGTTTCCAGCTACAATTATCATTTACAACATTAACAATATCTACACTGTATATCTGATCGATTTGATGTTGTTTTAATGGACAAAAAAATKTGCTTTTCTTTCAAAAACRAGGACATTTCTAAGTGATCCCAAACGTTTGAATGGTAGTGTATACACACATTTAATAACATGTAATAATATGTAAGAACACACATCTGATAGACACGTATAATAACCCACCTGTACAGCATGTGTCCCCAGGTTGCCCAGTAGTCCCAGAACCCTCTGGCAGGTGCCCTGTTCCTGGACCWGTTCTGAGATGGAGCAGGGGGTGGTGGTTAGGACCCTCTCCTTCAATACAGCAAACACCTCCGTATGCTTCTCACACTGCTGCACTAGAACATGCTGCATGTCCACCATCCTACACACAGAGAGAGGGAGGTTAAAGAGGTTGAAAGGGATGTACATGAAGACAACTGGAGAGACTGGGTCTGGTGTGAGGAAGGAAACACAAACAGAGAGAGAGAGAGAGACACTAACTATTTGCACATCGTTATAACACTGTACATAGCCATAATATTACATATGAAATGACTCTATTCCTTTGAAACTTTTGTGAGTGTAATGTTAACTGAATTTTTGATTGTTTATTTCACTTTTGTTTATTTTTTATTTCACTTGCTTTGGCAATGTAAACATATGTTTCCCATGCCAATTAAGCCCTTTGAATTGAATTGAGAGAAAGAGAGAGGGAGAGAGATCGAGACAGGGGGAGAGAGACAGAGATTTTTGATCAACTCCCATATCTATTGGATGAAATACCAGTGTGCCATCACAGCAGCAAGATTTGTGACCTGTTGCCACAAGAAAAGGGCAACCAGTGAAGAACAAACACCATTGTAAATACAACCCATATTTATTTTCCCTGTACTTAAACTATTTGCACATTGTTACAACACTGTATATAGACATAATAACATTTAAAATATATTTATTATTTTAAGTTTTTCACTTTTGTTTATTATCCATTTCCCTTGCTTTGGCATGTTTCCCATGCCAATAAAGCCCCTTAAATTGAAATTGAGAGAGAGAGAGAAGTACCTGTCATTGGAGGCCAGCAGTAGCTTCTGCACATCAACATCCTGCTTCTTCAGCTTGCCGAATGATGATTGGAGGTTGGAGGAGCCCCTCCCCTCCAAGCTGACACTGACGTTCCCAGCCTTGGCGTCCAGCTTCCCACTCAGGTTGTCTCCAAACCTACCCTCATAGGACAGGAAGTCTGACTCAGACACGTCTAAGCGAGCAAGCACAGAGACAGAGACAAGAGCGTAGGAAGAGTGCACCCACATTCAGACAGACAGACAAACGCACAAAGTAGGATTAAGTCAGATGTGTAAGGTATGAATGGCCAGATATGTTTTAGACAGCTGTGTATGGGCAAAATATGAAATGTGAGGTGTATATGAGGAGTAACCATGGCTCTACTTTACCTGGAGTGAGCTCTTTGTCTCCTAACAACAGGTGACTGAGTGTGAAGCCAGAGGGCTGGTACTTGGGCTGTTGCCAGAACCAGAAACRGTTGCGCTTGACAACCAGCGCCATGGGAACCAATTTGTCTGAGTCGTTAAGGCGGGAGACAGAGATCAGAGTTCCATCCGGGTCGATCTGACGGACAAAGTTTGCRGTTGCCTTGGCAAACATCACTTGTTGGGGGGGACAGGGCCAACACCTGTAGGAAGGCGGAGACACAGTTACACACAAACGCCTCAAACACTAAAGTAAGATGACGTTGCCTATGGCAACTATGTCAACAATTTTGACTACTACCTTTTTGAAAATTTCTATTATTATGTGTTAAACAAAAACGTTCTCTGAGCAATTGTATTAGTATAAAATAATATAATTTAGCAATTGTTTGGAGCATACAATATAGCTCATTATTTGAATTATTTATTTTATACAGTCATTATCGGTAATCTTTATCAAATGAAATCAAATTGTATTGGTCATATGTGCCAAATACAACAGGTGTAGTAGACCTTACAGTGAAATGTTGAATACAACAGGTATACACAACAGGTACAACAGAATACACCTTACAGTGAAAGGCTGGTCATTAAATAGTACCCGCAAAACACCAGTCTCAACGTCAAGAGGCAGAGTTGCAAAGAAAAAGCCTTATCTCAGCCTGGCCAATAAAAATAAAAGATTAAGATGRGCAAAAGAACACAGACACTGGACAGAGGAACTCTGTCTAGAAGGCCAGCATCCCTCTTCTCTATTGACGTTGAGACTGGTGTTTTGTGGGTACTATTTAATGAAGCTGAGAGTTGAGGACTTGTGAGGCGTCTGTTTCTCAAACTAAACACACTAATGTACTTGTCCTCTTGCTCAGTTGTCCTCTTGCTCAGTTGTTGCCTCCCACTCCTCTTTCTAGTCTGGTTAGAGCCAGTTTGCACAGTTTGCACACAGCGTTGTACGAGATCTTCAGTTTCTTGGCAATTTCTCACATGGAATAGCCTTCATTTCCCAGAACAAGAATAGACTGACGAGTTTCAGAAGAAAGATCTGTTTCTGGCCTTTTTGAGCCTGTAATCGAACCCCCAAATGTTGATGCTCCAGATACTCAACTAGTCTAAAGAAGGCCAGTTTTATTGCTTCTTTAATCAGCATGACAGTTTTCACCTGTGCTAACATGATTGCAAAAGGCTTTTCTAATGATCAATTCGCCTTTTAAAATGATAAACTTGGATTAGCTAACACAACGTGCCATTGGAACACAGGAGTGATGGTTGCTGATAATGGGCCTCTGTACGCCTATGTAGATATTCCATTAAAAGAATTCTGCCGTTTCCAGCTACAATAGTAATTTACAACATTAACATTGTCTACACTGTATTTCTGATCAATTTGATGTCATTTTAATGGACAAAAAAAACACTTTTCTTTCAAAAACAAGGACATTTCTAAGTGACCCCAAACTTTTGAATGGTAGTGTACGTCAGTTGTTTTGCTTTAGGACACCTACAACCCCCACACGCGTCACGGGACTCGTCTGATGTCGGTACCACCGATCTGCCATCTTCTGCCTGTAGCGTCTGAACAGTTTGGGTTACACACTAATATGACCCCGCTATGGAAAGGTGAGACTCTCACGAACACGTACACGTTGTTGTTTTACTCTAGGTTCTCTCAGATATAAAACAGACACTTAAAAACAATTGTCCTTTTGATACTTTTTTTGATACCTAAAGGGTACCTAAAATCCTAAATGAAATAGCTAAATGATCCATGGTATGACCATCTTAAAACAATTCCATATGTTAGCTTAGTAGAACCCCCGGTGGCAATAAACTAATAAAGCCAAAAGCTCACCTTGACTTGGAAGACTTCCAGTGTTGGATAGCCATATCCAGCTAGCTAACATAGCATCTCTCTCTGTTTGAGCTGCGTGTTTGAGCAGGCTAAACTAGCTAGCCGATTTCACTAGCTAAGTGAAAGCGAGAAAAAAAACTACGAAATATAGCACTCGCTCTCTTTCTCTCACTTCATATTTTAAGAAATGAATTTGATCAAACTGTTCAACTATTGTCTTTCTCTCTCTCTCTCTGAGTCAACTACTCACCACATGTTATGCACTGCGGTGCTAGCTAGCTGTAGCTTATGCTTTCAGTATTCATTATTTGATACTTTGATTGGGTGGACACCATGTCAGTTCATGCTACAAAAGCTCTGATAGGTTATCATTTGTGTATAAGTCTATGGAAGGTGAGAACCACGATCCCCCTAGGTTTTGTAATGAAGTTAATGTGTCCAGAGGAGGACGTAAACTAGCTGTCCTCCGGCTACACCATGGTGCTACCCTACAGAGTGCTATTGAGGCTACTGTAGACCATTGCAAAACAGTGTGTTTTAATCAATTATTTGGTTACGTGAATATATCTTAGTTTTATCTAAAATTAACTTTGATTGTTTCACTACTTAAAATAAAAATATTCAGAGGATGGTCCTCCCCTTCCTCCTCTGAGGAGCCTCCACTGATCAGTATTTTAATTGTTTATTCTATACAGTCATTATTGCTCATCTTTATCAAGGGTGTCAATAATTTCGGACCCCACTATATGTCTCCAACCTGCGCCCCTATTTCCTACCAACATGAATCATACAAAGATTTGACTACTGTTGTGTTCTTTATTGATCTCCAAATGTCATACCGTATTTCCCCTAATTTCACCTTCAAATTCCCCTTCAGATGTGTAGGAGGTGCACCCAACACCCCAAGTGTGTTCTAACAGACTCACTCATTGGACAAGAGGGAAGCCCCCTGTGCTGTGTTAACATAACACCATTTACCCCCTAACGCCACCCCAGCGAGAGATCGAGAGATATGAGGGGAAGGTAGCTACCAGAAATCAGATATGTAACCATGTGTAGTCCCAACACTGCCCTCACTCCTTTCTGTCTCCTCCAGAACACTGCCTTCAACCCTTCCCTGAATCCAGTCTGAATGAGGTTGTACTGGCTCATATAGTGGTCGGGAAATCCCAATTTGGTAAAAGGAGGACCCCCTCCCCTCCTTAGTCCCTCATTATGGGGCGGCAGGTAGCCTAGTGGTTAGCATGTGTGACTAGTAACCGAAAGGTTGCAAGATTGAATCCCAGAGCTGACAAGGTAAAAATCTGTTGTTCTGCCCCTGAACAAGGCAGTTAACTCACTGTTCTTAGGCCTTCATTGAAAATAAGAATTTGTTCTTAACTGACTTGCCTAGTTAAATAAAAAAGTAAAATATATATATATTTTTAATTACTGTAAATGACGCATGCTTTGCTGATGCCCAAAAGTATCTGGTCCCAAATAAAGCATGATTCTGAATAAGAATTGTGAGAAAARGTGCTGTTATTTAAAGAAAGCTCATCACTTTCAGCAGTCAACATCATATGTAKATAAAGTGGATGTGGACAGGAGGATAGAAACAAATGATCCAATACACCATATTATGAAATAAAATGTGAGGTTTGTATGTGGGAAGAGAAGTATGTAAAACAGAAACACTATAATTGACCTCTACTAATCTGTACCTTCCGCACATTGGCTCGGTACCAGTACCCCCCTGTATATAGCCTTATGTAATTTTCTTGTCTTGTAATTAAACATTTCACATTAAGGTTGTACTCGGTGCATGTGACAAATAAAATTAGATTTGATGAAAAAATAAAGTAAATTCAACGCCGAAAAAAACACTCGTTCATAACCTACCTTGTTGTAGGGTCTGGATTTATTAAACAGGGATCGAGTGCAGCGCCTCCAAACAACACCGGTCCGGTTGCCTGTCACTTCTGGAATGTCGGTTCTGGCACTAGTAAAAGTCACCTGAGGCACAGCAGCGCAAGAAAGTTTAAAACTATTCAAATGTTCTTATAACTTGAAACTGTTGTACTCTGTTATACAGTAGTAGACAAACAGTTGACCACCCATTGATAAATTACCCCGCTACTTGGATTTTCTATTTTACATTCTGAGGAAATGAGTGCCGCTACACACCAACAACGATACGATAGGCTATCCAAAGATTGTTACGGTATTGATTGGAGCAGAGTTGTCAGTCAGACAAAGTGGGTTGGTCCTACTKCTGCACTTTTGAAAGGGCAGACTTTGGGCCTCTGCTTGCACCACGCCCCCACAGTGTATACCGTGGTAATTGACATCACATGAGCAGTGTGTGTGTGTGTGTGTCAAACTCAGTCCTGACTTAACACGCATCAAGCAAACTGAATTCCACACAGTGTTTTTGAAATCAGGAGTTGTCCATTACATAATCGGAACCCAAACATAACTGCTACTTTGTCCTTTGACTTACAATATGAGGAAGGAGTCAAATCTCATTATCATTCTGTATTCATCATCCCAACTGCTCTTTCAACAGCAGTCTTCAGCTGCTAATGATTAACACAAAGAAGGTAAAGCAAGGTTCCTGATTGCTGTAACACACACACGAGAAACAAATGCATCAGCGCATTATCCGGTACATGTAGATAAAGACGATAGACAAGGCAGAGAGTGAAGGACAATTTTTACAACACCGTGTCATAACACCGACAATAAAAGTGTCATAAAAACCAGGGTGTGAATTTCTCTMAATAATGCTAATTTAACCCTTCTCCTATTTGTTAAAAATGTAGTGGTAAATATTGAAGTTTAAGCTTCCAAACACCCCTCTATCTGTCCACTCACTAGTGCTGCATTTAGGCCTCAACTGCACTCCTTTAAACGCGTCGATTTTCCTTTGTAGGCTACTTGCTCATCTTCACAACTTGTTTGCCATGCTCCCTTGATAAGTCTTTCTACCTGTATCATTGTTTGCAGTCAGCTGTTTAGAGCGCCCGTTGCTTTGTTTATTATCAGGTGCACGTGGGTATTGGTGTAGACCATTTATTTCACGTTATCATTTTCTACCAATATTTATTTTCTTAACATCTTTGACAGTCCTTAACATACACTATACAGGGCTTTCAGAGGGTATTCAGACCCCTTGACTTTTCTACATTGTTTTGTTAGAGCCTTATTCTAAAATATATATTTTTTTCCCCCACTCAATACCCCATGATGACAAAGCAAAAACAGGTTGACATTTTTGCTAATTTATTAAAATATAAAAACCACAAGTATCCAGAACCTTTACTCAGTACTTTGTTGAAGCMGTGATTACAGCCGAGTCTTCTTGGGTATGATACTACAAGCTTGGCACACCTGTATTTGGCGAGTTTCTCCCATTCTTCTCTGCAGATCCTCTCAAGCTCTGTCAGGGTGGATGGGGAGCRTCGCTGCACAGMTATTTTCAGGTCTCTCCAGAGATGTTAGATCCGGTTCACGTCTGGGCCACTCRAGGACATTCAGAGACTTGTTCCAAAGCCACTCCTGTGGTGTCTTGGCTGTGTGATTAGGGTCATTGTCCTGTTGGAAGATGAACCTTAACCTGCTCTCAGGACCTCAGACTGGGACTTTCATCAAGGATCTCTCAGTACTTTGCTCCGTTCATCTTTCCCTCAATCCTGACTAGTATCCCAGTCCCTGCTGCTGAAAAATATCCCCACATCATGATKCTGCCACCATCATGCTTCACCGTGGGGATGGTTCCAGGTTTCCTCCAGACATGACGCTTGGCATTCAGGCCAAGGAGTTCAATCTTGGTTTCATCAGACCAGAGAATCTTGTTTCTCTGGTCCAAGCGGGCTGTCATGTGCGTTTTACTGAGGAGTGGCTTCCGTCTGGTCACTCTACTATAAAAAGCCTGATTGGATTCTCCTATCTCCACAGAGGAACGTTRTAGCTCTGCCAGAGTGACCATCAGGTTCTTGGTCACCTCCCTGACCAAGGCCCTTCTCCCCCGATTGCTCAGTTTGGCCAGCTCTAGGAAAAGTCTTGGTGGTTCCGAACTTCTTCCATTKAAGAATGATGGAGGCCAATGTGTTCTTGAGGACCTTCAATGCTGCAGAAATGTTTTGGTACCCTTCACCAGATCTGTGCCAACACACAATCCTGTCTTGGAGCTCTATGGACAATTCCTTTGACCTCATGGCTTGGTTTTTTCTCAGACGTGCACTTTCAACTGTGGGACCTTATATTAGCAGGTGTGCCTTTCCAAATCATGTCCAATCAATTGCATTTACCACAGGTGGACTCCAATCAAGTTTATTATTTTTTATTTGACCTTTATTTAACAAGGCAAGTCAGTTAAGATCAAATTCTTATTTTCAATGACGGCYTRGGAACAGTGGGTTCACTGCCTTGTTCAGGGGCAGAACRACAGATTTTTTKTSAGCTTGGTGATTCGATCTTGCAACCTTTCAGTTACAAGTCAAACGCTCTAACCACTAGGCTACCTGCCATTGTAGAAACATCAAGGATGATSAATGGAAACTAGATCAACCTGAGCTCAATTTCAAGTCTCGTAGCAAAGGGTATGAATACTTATGTAAATAAGTTCTGTTTTACATTTTTTTATTATACATTTGCAAACATGAAAAAATAAAAACTGTTTTCACTTTGTCATTATGTGAAGATTGATGAGGAAAAATGTAATCAATTTTAGAATAAGGCTGTAACGTAACAAAATGTTAAAAGACAAAAAAGGTACTAAATACATTCTGAAGGCACTGTATATAAACAAAAGTATGTGGACACCACTTCAAATGAGTGGATTCAGCTATTTCAGCCACAGGTGTATAAAATCTAGCACAGCCATGCAATTTCCATAGACATTTTCAGGAGAATTGCCTTACTGAARAGTTCAATGACTTTCAACATGGCACCATCCTAGGATGCCACCTTTCCAACAAGTCMGATTTCTGCCCTGGTCAACTGTAAGTGCTGTTATTGTGAAGTGGTAACATMTAGGAGCAACAAAGGCTCAGCCGCAAAGTGGCAGGCCACACACRCGCACAGAACGGGCCCGCCGAGTGCTGAAGCGCATAAAAATCGTCTGTCCTCAGTTGCAACACAACAGAGTTACAAACTGCTTCTGGAATCAACGTCAGCACAGTAACTGTTAGTTGGGAGCTTCATTAAATGGGTTTCCATGGCCGAGCAGCCGCACACAAGTCTAAGATCACCTCACGCAATGCCAAGCGTTGGCTGGAGGGGTGTAAAGCTCGCCGCCATTGGACTCTGGAGCAGTGAAAAAGCGTTCTCTGGAGTGATAATCATGCTTCACCATACTTTTGCTCATGTAGTGTACCTCATGGTGCTTTCAAGACAACTGGGAACTTGAAAAAAAAACAGGTCAAAATCATGACATCAGTGATCTYAGAAAGATCTCTAAAAAGAAGCTCGAGTTCCTGACTTGGAATTCCGAGTTGGACGACCATTCAAACTGATTTTCCCGTTAGAACTCGTGACCCCTCATTAGTAGTAGGCTAGTCAAGGATGCATCAATGCAATATTGGCAGAATGGAGAAAAAAAAAAGTTAACCTTGAATTTGTAAAATATCCCTCWRGTGGCCAGGGTTGACCTATTTAATAAATGCCATTGGTTGGTGGATGTAAAGTCTAAGATCTTTGATAGGCTGCTGAAGAATGTTCCAGGAAATAAAAACACTGCCACCTGGTGAGGTTAGCATAGTGCTAACATGTGCAATGTTATCTGATKGGACCAGCTACAATTTAGCATTCGCTCGCATGCAAGTAAATCAACGATTTGAGCCAGAGAAACCATTTAAATGTAAATGATTGCTTGTGTTAGCAAGTATGGACCCTAAACACTTTGTCTCACACCCACTAAACACAAAAGGGCTCGTTTGAGTGGTAAGGCAACAGACTGTAGACGAAAGCCGGACACTGATGGGGTTTTTCAACAGCAGGTTCAGCCCAACATGCCGGTGTTGCCATTGTTTCTACGTTTTTCATTGTAATGTCGAAATCAACATGTCTCCAACCCCCATATCACACATTCAGAAACTGTACATGTGTGTACATTATATTATCAACTGGTGAGAGCCTCAAATATCACATTTGTACATATCTACTGTATACATGAATCACGGCAAAGTTAGTTCTGGTTTCAGTCATGTCTTTGGTCACGTTCTCGTGGGTCAAACAAAAACACCCTAATGATTGGTTGGCAATACAGACTCCCACAATGCAGGCGCTGGCTGATTAACTTGATGAAGGGCAATTGCAGAAACTTGCAGTCGACTGAAGTCAAAACTTCATGACTTTTGATCACATGGTTTATCCCCATAATGGAACACACTTTGGAAGGCGGTGACCCTCAAAGATGATCCGCTGGAATGCACCCAAACACTTTGGTCGCACACCCCCTCACTAGAACACCCAATCAGAGGCGGCTGGTGGGAGGAGCTATAGGAGGCTCATTGTAATGGAATCAATAGAACGGTCTCAAACACAAACATATGGAAAAGAGGTTTGACTCCGTTCCTATAGCTCCTCCCACCAGCCTCTGCAATCCAACACACACACACACACACACACACACACACAGTATAACAGTCTCACTGTTTATTGTTCATCTTCATAGATAGTACTTTACTGATATACAGTATACATCTTATTTTACAGTAATGACTGATCATAACCGGGCAACATACAGGCTTTAACACGCAGTGTTACAAAGTCCCATAAGGCCTTATCTCATACGTACTGTCAGCCAATGGTTGAGGAGTATTAAAACAATCTGGATTGTGATTGGACAGAATCACTCTTACAGTAGAGTGCTTGACATTTAGAACAAGTTAAATCCCCCTAGATACAACCCTCGACTGTGTCCCACATGACACCCTACTCCATATAAAGTGCACCCTATTCCATAAATAGCACTATATAGATATTAGGTTGCCATTTGGGATGCACACCTCAACACCCCACCAGTGATCTCCTATATAGACCACATTAAGAATGACATAAGTGCGCAGAAGCACCAACTCACCAATAGTGAGTGAGGATTTGCATAATCATCTACAGCAGGTTATTGTGAGTAGAACAGCATTCCATATTAAGGCACTTTGGTGGCTGGACTGCATCCGAACTACTGTGACAGTATAAAATATACATAGAGAAAAYGATCAAATTTAAAGAAGAGAACCCTGTCCCTGGAAAGACTAAAGTCATGACAACATTTTTAAAATATGCTTTCTTTTCTTTTAAACAAAGAATCAAGTGAAAACTCTGTATTAGGTTGAAGAGATCGAGCCCTAGTTTAGCTCCACCTACAGACACAGGAAGCAAATTTTTGGTCTTGGTCACCCTGACACTCATTAGTCCCCAGCCACCGGGTCAGAGCTTTGACTCAAGTGATGTCTCCGAGTCCTGATCTAAGGTCAGTTGTTTCCCTGTATTGGTTAAGGTTTGTTGTGCGCCTGCTTATGGTAGTCCATCGTATCTGATGAGGACTTCCACCTCTGAGTTAACGGTGAATTCTTTAGTGAGTGTAGAGTCCAATCTGAGATCCAAACTTTATTGCAGGTGGGGCATATGTCTGTGTTGGCGGGGGCAGGCATGGTTCTCTCTCTCCTCCTCTGTACACCGCTCCCGAGCTGACTCCAGGCGGAACGGTCGGCAGCAGCATCCTCTATGTCTGTGGGTTTGATGTTGCACTTCTTCAGACACATGTTTAGCTGCCCCCCTGCAGACCACCGGCCAAGATGTAGCTGGCCATACAGGATCTTCCACGGCAAGCACTCCCGAGATATTCTAATGACATGCCCAAGCCAGCGCAGTTGGTGTTGGGGGAACATGGCCTCCATACTCTTGCAGTTGGTGTTGGGCGACCATGGCCTCCATACTCTTACAGTTGGTGTTGGGTGACCATGGCCTCCATACTCTTGCAGTTGTGTTGGGTGACCATGGCTCCATACTCTTGCAGTTGGTGTTGGGTGCGACATGGCCTCCATACTCTTGCAGTTGGTGTTGGGGACCATGGCCTCATACTCTTGCAGTTGGTGTTGGGGCGACCATGGCCTCCATACTCTTGCAGTTGGTGTTGGGCGACCATGGCCTCATATTCTTGCAGTTGGTGTTGGGCGACCGCATGGCTCCATACTCTTGCAGTTGGTGTTGGGGACCATGGCTCCATACTCTTGCAGTTGGTGTTGGGACCATGGCCTCCATACTCTTGCAGTTGGTGTTGGGCGACCATGGCCTCCATACTCTACGTTGGTGTTGGGCGACCATGGCCTCCATACTCTTGCAGTTGGTGTTGGGGACCATGGCCTCCATACTCTTGCAGTTGGTGTTGGGCGACCATGGCCTCCATACTCTAACAGTTGGTGTTGGGCGACCATGGCCTCCATATCTTCTACAGTTGGTGTTTGGGCGACCATGGCCTCCATACTCTTACAGTTGGTGTTGGGTGACCATGGCTCCTTACTCTTAAGGTTGGTGTTGGGCGACCATGGCCTCCATACTCTTAAGTTGGTGTTGGGCGACACATGGCTCCTTACTCTTACAGTTGGTGTTGGGGACCATGGCCTCCATACTCTTGCAGTTTGGTGTTGGGCGACCATGGCCTCCATCCTCTACAGTTGGTGTTGGGGACGCATGGCTCCATACTCTTACAGTTGGTGTTGGGCGACCATGGCCTCCATACTCTTTACAAGTTGGTGTTGGGACCATGGCCTCACATACTCTTACAGTTGGTGTTGGCGACCATGGCCTCCATCTCTTTCAGTTGGTGTTGGGTGACAATGTGGCTCCACTCTCGTACAGTTGGTCTTAACAAGTATTTCTGTACAGGACACGGTTGCACCAGGTGAGTCCCAGTATGCGCTGCAGGCATCTTCTGTGGAATCGCTTGAGCTGCTTGTTGTGGCGACTAAGTGACCCAGGCTTCACAGCTGTAAAGAAGTGTGGTGATGCAGACGGCTTGATAGACGSCGATTTTGGTGTGGAGGTGGAGATCCCCGTTTTGGAAAATCCTGTGTCTGTTGTGGGCAAGGATAATCTGACCCTAGATCTGTACTCCTGTGGGKTTACAGGGTCACCACAGCACAGGGAAGTCCTCTCTACAGCCGAACCCAGGGTCCTTCCGCTGCTCCCAGTATGTATTAGAGCTCAGCCACGTGTCATCCTTTGATTTCCTGTTAAATAAACAAAAACAGCAGTCACACATATATATAAAACTAAACACATATTCCAAACATACTGCATAACCTGGCTGTAAGTGTACAACCCTAACCCTCAGTACACCTTCAAGTAAAACAGTGAGATCTCATGACTACACAGAACAACTTAAYGGTGTTGTTTTGACCAGTCAGACACTGAGGGGCTCCATGTTCGGCTGGAATTAAGGCGGTGCTAGTGTCAAATGCACGTTAGGTTTGCAATTTCGTCATTTAAAAACTGTCACGCCGGCATTTCCCAGCCCTAACGCCAAGTTTGGCAATTTACCTGTCTAACATCAGCTCGCTTAACGCTCAAATGGGAGGGGTGGAAATATTTTCGRCGTGTCCTTAAAAACATGATCCAAGTTTCTATTTTCAGGCAGTGCTGATAGGATACTTAAGACCAACCAAAAGCTGGTTTTAGTGGTAACACAGTTGGTTATGATACAGCCTATCCAGCCGTGACACACACTGCCCATTTGAACATGGACCAAGAGTAGCCTAATGTGATTTTGGTGCCTTTATACTTTGTAATTAGAAACATAAAAAACGAAATGTTTCCCCCCCCCATTTAATTGATTTGGTTAAAAACCAAGCATAGCCTCCTCTCCTCTCAATGAAGGCCTTTTTTTGTCCTGCCCAACGCAACCGTGAAGTAGACAAGACTGTTGATAAAGAGTTTGGCTCCTGAGACCGCTGGGAAATCAATCTTAATCACCAAAGCTTTATTCAAACAAGTTGTTGTGTTTAGAATTTGATTCMAATTATTCCTTCTCTTTTTAGGCCTTATAAATAATGAATTTAATCTTGCTTATTGTCATGCTCAGATATAATGTAATTTACAGTAGGCCTAGCCCCTATGTCAGTGTGAATGCTATTGAGGCCATGCAGTGACTTAGAATAACGTRGACTRCAAATGGGTTCAAGTTAACGTATTTAGCAAAGATAGGTCTACATTATGTTATTTCGTTTTTGTAAGCCAATTAGATTTACCATTGCATTAGGTTTGTTAAAATGGAGCCCAGAGGCTAATGGAGTGTTATTCACATGACAGACCTGTGACAATGTGGTAAGTTATATAGACAGAGTGGTGCCATTCCGTCAGACCTTTTCTATATTGTATAGCAGTGGTTCCCAACCAGGGGTACTTGGCCTATCCACACGTGAGAAGACTCATGAGACGATAGGCTTACTGGTAAAATGCACGTGAGGGAGTACTTCAGGGGTAAGCGAAAAATGTTGGGAACCACTGTTGTAAAGGATACTGTGCAGTTAAGAATTAAGACAGTCTTGTTCTGTCTTCGTGGCTAAATGTGTGAACAATGAACTCTCTTGTCTGCTGGAATCAGACAGAAAGGCAGGCAGGCACACACACACACGGTGGCGTACTTGAAGAAGAGTGGTTTGTGCGTCATGTTGTTCTCCTCCAGGACTTTTCTCCTTTCTCTCTGGAGCAGCTCTATCCTCTGTTTCTGCTCCTCAGCCCCCTCAATGTTCCCTTCTTCCAAACACCTGAGACAGAGAGAGAGACACACAGAGAAGGAGAGAGAGAGAGACAGAGAAAGAAACACTCGAGTGAAAAGGATCCTATGAGAAGGGTGATATAATACAGGGAAGTATGAGAAAGAAGGAATACTGGATTAGGGAGAGCTAGGAAGAAGAYGGAGAGAGGAGAGGAGGAGGAAGAAGACAGAGAGAGGAGAGGAGGAGGAAGAAGACRGAGAGAGGAGAGGAGGAGGAAGAAGACGGAGAGAGGAGAGGAGGAGGAAGAAGACGGAGAGAGGAAGAGAGAATCCCGGGGTGTGTCCTACCTCTGGTCGAGACGGAAGCGTGTGTCTGTGGGGGGTAGGAGGGGCTTCAGGGCGGCATCAAGCTCATTCAGCTCCACACCAAACTGAGTAAAGCCATAGTACTGGTCCTGGTCCACRGGCATGGGGTCTACACAAACACAAACACATGACAAAATTCATATTTTTAACTATTTTCAAGGTAAAAGATAATAAGCTATAATATTTACGTGGAATGCCACTTTATGTTTGTGAATGTGGGTGTGTGAGTTGTGACGGACAGCCCTAAGAGCCAGTCACTCACTTGCTCTCCAGATGCAGATGGCAGAGGGCGTGTCTCCTTGGTACACGCCTTCATGCCATTTGCCAAAGAATGAGTGGATGACACGCCCCCCACTGTCTGTGACCACTCCCTCTATCTTGTTGACCGTTGAGCTCCACGATTTCGCCTGTGGATTAAATTTGCAAAACATGAATAATAAACAAATTAAACTAATGACGCAAAACAAATAAGATGTTACAAATCAGAAACCCATAAAACGCTGTCAATCATGTGATGAATTCTAAATAATATATGAATCCATCCACCACTCATTAGTTACTTTGAAGGTTTCCAGGATAATGGTCACCAGGATGTTGTTCCTCCTGTTCCCCAACAGATGGCGCTGTTAAACCTGGTAATACCCTCAGAAACCTAGTGTTTTCCCAACTCGGTCCTGGGGACCCTAAGCGGTGTGTTTGGGTTTTTGCCCTAAACCTACACAGCCGATTCAAATGATCAAAGCTTGATGATGAGCTGATCATTTGAATCAGTTGTGTAGTGCTAGGGCAAAAACCAAAAAGGTGCACCCGTTGGTCCCAGGACCGAGTTTAGGAAACACTGGCCCAGGGTTTCATACGTGTTGGCCAATTTACATTAAATTGCGTTAGGCTGTTTTAAATAACACCCTATATAGTGCACTACTTTTGGTCAGCGTCCTATGGGTAGTAGTGCTCTGTATAAGACATAGGGTGCCTTTTGGGACGCACCCTTCGTGTAACTGGGATGGTATAGTCCATCTCCTCACCTTGACGAAGGTCACTGTACACTGGCAGGCGTCACTGCTGGTGTTTTTGATTGACATCTCTCCGTAGTGTTCTAGCCAGCGCTGGCCACTCAGGATGTTGTGGATGCAGGACGTTACCTTGTTCCACTCATAGTGGTCCCCAAACCTGAGGATGACAAACAACTGTCACACACCTCGATTTCATATGAAAGCAGCTCTGACGTTCACACACACACATTCTATCAAATTAAAGAGACTCACCCTGGCAGGGTCACATGAGTGGTTCCAATGCGAACAATCTCCATGGATTTCCCCCAGAACTTATTCTTCCACTGGACATCTGAGAGAGATGGGACAGAGAGATAGACAGGGGACAGAGAGATAGACAGGGGACAGAGAGATAGACAGGGGACAGAGAGATAGACAGGGGACAGAGAGATAGACAGGGGACAGAGAGATAGACAGGGGACAGAGAGATAGACAGGGGACAGAGAGATAGACAGGGGACAGAGAGATAGACAGGGGTAGTAGGTGAGTGGCACAGATAACCCTCACAATAACAATCACAAATAGAAGGAAAAGGTGGTGATATGTTTACTGAAAACATAGAAGCTCACCTTGCCAGAAAGTGAAGTTGTGAGAGTCACAGTGACACGCTGACACAGGTGGGTGATGGCTCACCTAAGACAGACAGGGGGTTCAACTGGTGAATACATGTGACTGACAATGTTATGAGTCTTCAGTCATCATATGCAACAGTTCTGTTCCAAATGGCATCCTTTTCCCTATATAGTGCACTAGTTATGACCAGAGCACTATGGGCCCTGGTTAAATTTAGTGCACTAAATGGGAATAGAGGGTCATTTGGAATGCACTAAATGAATCAGCCCAGTGATTCTTGGTTTATTGTATGTGAGTGATGTTAACTTGTTCCTGTAGGTTTAGTTCCTGTTTACCTGTTCTGCTATGAACCTGAAGCCCTTGTCAGGTCTGTCACACTCGTAGGTCTCTCCCAGGACGGGGTTAAAGGGTTTACTTCCTGCCCGGTAGTAACTGGAGGCATATGCAGACACTGCAAATGTTGCCACATACACCTGCAGCACAGGACACACACACAGAGAGACAGAGACTGTGTTACTTACCATGTGTAGGTAGAGGTTGTGTGTGTGGGTTCCCACAATGCATCATAAGAATCATGGTGTGAGTATGTCCAAATTCTCTTACCATGCATTGCTAGGCATTGTGTGTGTGTGTGTGTGTACCTGCATCCTATACCCTCACCATTCTCTGGTACGGGTCCTGTGTGTGGTTCGCTGTATCCAGCAGCTCAGAGTACTCCACCTCTTCACACAGCCTCTGTAGTGTGTTGAGAGGCTCGTTGAGATGAACAGGCATGGCTACTTTGGACAGGTCCTTCCCTATGTTGTTCTTGAGGATGTTCCATAGACTGACACTGCTGCTGCTGGGTTGGGGGGAGGGGAGGGTAGTCCGCCTGCGGGCCACCTGAACACCACTTCCTCCTGAGCCTGCTGGGGGGGGGGGGGGGCTTAAAATGGAGGTAGCAAACATTTGCTCACTCGTACAAATTGTATGCTTGTCATAGAAATACTCATATGCTGGCCTATGCACCCGCACGGCATACCAGAGTCATGTCTCTCACTTCCTCCCTCGTTGCTGTAGCCGGTGTCCATGGAAACACTGTCGCTGACATCACTGATATACGAGTCATCATCAGAAGCCTGGAGACAAACAGAGAAAAWAAGATATGAATGACTGTTCAGATCATTGTTTATCTCCCTAATGGTTAGGGTTGGGTAATCTGACCTTTAGGCTCACCTCATTCTCAGAGGAGCTGGAGGTCAGCTGGTACTCCTGAGCGTCAAAGAACTCCGACATGGACTCATTGGACGCCTGGTGGACAAGTTGGCGGGATCCATCTGGGAGACCCTGATTGGTAGAAGAGGTTGATTGGCAGCAGAGGTTCAGATCAGTCCCAATGTCATGTTTGGTATGTAAACAATCTCCTGAAATCAACTTGACATGTGCAGTATTGTGGAACACAGCACATGCACACACACTCGCTCTCTCTCACACACCCAACTCACCGAGCCATAGCCGGTCTTGAGGCCYATGACCTGCGCTGGAGGAGGGGCCTTCAGGTCAATAGCATGTCTCACTCTGTCTCTCTCTGCTGATAGAGAACTATAGGCTGACCGCAGAGTGGAGTGAACTACAGACACACAGAGCGCAGGAAACACACACACAGAGCGCGGGAGACACACACAGAGCGAGAAAAAAAAGTGTGTTTTAACGATCATACCCAGCCTGTAAAATACCTATACTTGACCCAGTGGGCCGACCTGAAACCAGGGACTCACTGTTGTTCGCCAGCCTGCAGAAGTCTTCCTGGAGGCGGTTGGCATCAGTAGGTGAGTCTGGGGTTTCCAGGAAGGAGGTGTCTGCTTCAGCAGTAGAGAGGTTTGGGTGGGAGGTATGGAGATGAGGAGAGGCAGGCGGTGAGCCACAGCCAGGAACCTGGTGGAAGGAGAGATCTCAGGGTTAAAGACAACTACAGGTGGGGGATGTATTGGGTGTCACACAGAACTATTCTTCTAGTAGTCTTTAGTCAATGCAACACTATCAAGTGGCTGTAGGATTTAGCACAGGTAAAAGTTGACATGGAATGGTAGCAGCTGTTGCTTTGAGAAAACGTAAAACAGTGTGTACCTGTAGCGTGGCCGGGGCATCTTTGGTGTAATTTTTTGAACGCCACTTCCTGGGACCCCTCTTCTCCTTCTTGGGAATGTCGTATGTTGAGGCCTGGTGTCCCAGTGGAAGTGAAGAGGTTAGGGTTCAAGTCTAGGGGTTGTGTGCATACCTACCGTGTACTCATAGCAGGGTCAGAGTAAGTGTAGTGAAGGTTAAAGGGGCTGAGTACAGTATGTGTACTGGGTCAAGGTTAGGGTCAAGGTTAAAGGGCAAAGGTTGTGTTACCATGAGGCTGATGGCAGGGGCAGAGGGAAGGTTGTGTTACCATGAGGCTGATGGCAGGGGCAGAGGAAAGGTTGTGTTACCNAAAGGTTGTGTTACCATGAGGCTGATGGCAGGGGCAGAGGGAAGGTTGTGTTACCATGAGGCTGATGGCAGGGGCAGAGGAAAGGTTGTGTTACCATGAGGCTGATGGCGGGGGCAGAGGAAAGGTTGTGTTACCATGAGGCTGATGGCGGAGGCAGAGGAAAGGTTGTGTTACCATGAGGCTGATGGCGGGGGCAGAGGAAGTGCGGTGGAAAACCTCCATACTCTTCAGCAGCAGGTTGAGTTCCAACAGGTAAGACTCACAGTCCTCCAAATCTGACAGAGAACAATGAGGGATATGAATTAGAGAAGGTGAGGGATATGAATCCGAGAAGGTGAGAGACATGAATTAGAGAAGGTGAGAGCGAGTCGATACAGAGAACTTAAGTAAGGTGAGATCCATCAGGAAAGGTATGACGACTCAGACAGGTGAGATGTTTGATCTCCCTACCTCTGCAACACCTGTCCATGTCTTCTGAGGAGTGAAGCCAGGCACTGACCTTCGCCTGCTGGACTACTGACGCCTGCTTAGCCAGACTGGAGTGCTGCTGAGAAAGAGAGAGCAGGGGAGGGAGACAGCGAGGGGAAGGGTGAGGGACAATGAATTGAATATGCATAGACATACAGTGATTCATATAAAATACATTATACAGTACAATAATGAAATTATGATTGGTCAGTCAAGAAGCGTCAGTAAGAGTTTGCTCTTAGACGCAGATCTAGGGTCAGCTTACCATCTCCAAAATTCAAACCATTAGGGGGAAAGCACAAAATGTATCATATATCCCTGTCTAAAGAGAAGCGTACCCGTCTCATGGAGTCGTTGAGGTTAGGTGAGAGGTGTGAGGAGGGGTGAAACAGGTGCCTCTCGTGGGGGTACATGGTGATCTCGTTCTGACGGAAGACACGGTGATGTCGTAGCTTCGACACCCAATCATCAAACAACTCCTGTGACTTCACTTCCTGAGACTTCTCAGACTTCACCTATTGGACAACGAGATGTGATGTCATTTAAACAGATTGAGGAGAGAGAGACAGAGAGACAGAGAGACAGAGACAGAGACAGAGAACAGAGACAGAGACAGAGACAGAGACCAGAGACAGAGAGAGAGACAGAGACAGAGACAGAGAGAGAGAGAGAAGAGAGAGAAACCTTGAGCCGGTGATAAATGTTGTTGTTGGCGTCCAGATCGATGGCCTTGGTTTTCTTTTTGATTGACATGACAGACAGCCCCACATCAATGCAGCCATGCAGCTTGCCTTTCCTCAGCTGGAAACAAAAGCAAATGGTCAGTGTGTGTGTGTGTGTGTGTGTGTTGTGTGTATGACTAACTAAATGAGCGAATACTCACTCCTTCAATGACACACACACACACACACACACACACAATTGAGTTAATGGTGTGGTTATTGCATCTGCTTAACAGATACTTTTGAATAGGTACTTACATCAGCTTTACATTTTGAGTACTTCAGAATGCCTTTCTCCAGCAAGAAGTATCTCTGGATAGCAAGAGAAAGTATCAACTGTTTTAGCCATCCATCTGTCACGTTCAAACTTTAATTATCTGCTTTGGGCCAAAGAAATATCGTCACACTTTAGATATTACAGTTGTGGACAAAAGCTTTTTACATGAACAAGATATCCATTTAAATGCTCCATTCAAATTTCACCTCCAACTTTACATAAGYGTCTTATAAGAGCTTTAGATAAACACCATGTACGTGTCAGGTAGAACACCTCTCACATCTCCATGTGCCCTTCAGGTAACTCAGCGGTTCAAGAGAGCCAAGTGCCTCCTTGATTCCTCACGTMCTCTCCGCACATCCTTCAGTTCAGAAGAGGAGAAGGTCTGAAGAGAACCTATGACCTTCTCCTCCAATGCATGTAGAGAAGGAGAGGAGAGAGGATGCAAGAAATCAAGGATAGACACTTGAGATTTACCTGCAGTAAGAGGTAAAGAGGTCAGGGAGGCTGTACACACCTTGTGCCATCCCTTCATGGGCCATTTCCTCCTCTTGAGCAGGAAGCCCTCCTGTTTCTCTGGCTCCTGGATGTTGCCAGGGTTACCCTTCAGCCCCTCTATGATCTCCCAGCTGTCCTGTAGACAGAGACGCATCAGGTTACACGCATACTCAACCACATGACGAGAGGAGGAGAGGCTGCATCTCTGCCATAATGTGTCCCCTAACCCAGGCAAGGAGGGTTAGGAGTGCTGCTAGGCGCCCTCCAGTCAGGCCATAGCCAGTTCATTTCAGTTCAGCTGACGTTAGGTCAGTCAAGATAAGCATCAAAATGTTAATGTCGCCACAAGACATTTGAGACAGAGCGGAGTTCATTCAGACAGGCACTCACACGCAGAGGCGCACGCACACAGAGATACGCTCGTACACACACACACACGATAACGCGCGCACACACATACAAGATACGCGCGCACACACACACACACGAGATACGTGCCACACCCACACACACACACGAGATACGTGCGCCACACACACACACGAGATACGTGCGCACGCACACCACACACACGCAGATAACAAGCGTGTGTGCATGGCACACACACAGAGATACGCGTGTACAACACAGAGATACGTGCACGGCACACACAACACACACACGCAGATTACGTGCCACACACACACACGAGATAACGTGCGCACGCACACACACACACGAGATACACAAGCGTGTGTGCATGCACACACACAGAGATACGCGTGTACACACAGAGATACGCGCACGCACACACCTACCTGATGGCTGCCATGTTTGGACGAGCCGCTGCTGCTGTCGCTGTGGGAGGGGGATGTTGATGTCATCTTTCTGTGACTTGACAGTACTGCTTACGATTGTCTAGTCTCAGCGGAAACCACCAACAGGACCATCACCTAACACACCGACCTCAAGAGGGCGTCATCATGAATAACCACTGTTGAATAGGAAGAGAGAGACGCAGTGATTAACACAACATTATTACTTCATTTCCAGCATGTTGAGACAAACAGGTGAGCTGAGAGAAATGAAAGCCACATACCACTGTAGGGTTGCTTTAGTGAAGCAGCAGAACAAAGAGACGTGACTTCTGAGAGAACAGACAAACTATCCTACGTCCTCAAAACTAGGTGCGCTTTAGGTTAGGCACGAGATCATCAGGTGTTCTTTACATTTGCATGAGCTCTCTGACACACACACACACACTTCCAGCAGCATACACCCTGTGTATGGGGAAATGCCAACGTCTCTATATGAACTATGGTGTAGTGCATTGAACCAGTGTCAGCATCCCAGTCAAGCCCACATGACTCCCAGGCCAGTCAAAGTCACAGCTACTGTGCTGATCAGCAGAGTTCACAAGTGAGTCAGGGTTATACAATCAGTCCCAGTCTTCAAATCTCAGCAGAGGACTAGATTAACCAGTAGCTACACATGCTAATACTCACAAACACTGGTAGARACACGGAATTCTGCTGTATTGCAGTTGCTAGTAGCATAAACAGTATTGTGATGAATAAAATGTCCACATTCTGTGAATTTGGAGACAGGAAACGTTAGTTGCTAGCAGCACATAGTAGTAGAGCGATGTTCTAGAATGTGGACATTGAATTCGCAAGGCACCAGGCCAAAACCTATGTAGACATTACCTTGGCTTCGATTACAGCACTGCAAACACCTGGGTCGTAATTTACTGCACCAAACGGAAGAGAACGGACCAAAATGGGGAGGGACTGCCTGAACTTGTTTAACAACAACGGGGCGGCAGGTAGCCTAGTGGTTAGAGCATTGGGCCAGTAACCAAAAGGTTGCTAGATTGAGTCCCTGAGCCGACAAGGTAAAAATCTGTTGTTCTGCCCCTGAACAAGGCAGTTAACCCACTGTTCCTAGGCCGTCATTGTAAATAAGAATTTGTTCTTAACTGACTTGCCTGGTTAAATGAAGGTAAAATAAGAAACTTGTTTTCACATTGCATAATGTTTTGCTGTGGTGTACAGTAATAAATACAAATGAGGATGGGTGAAAACCTTCTGAAGTCACTCGACTCATTCCACATGTTGTTGTGTTACAGCTTGAATTTAAAAAATGAATTAAATTGAGATTGGTGTGCAAGTGGCCTACACACAATACCCCATAAATGTSAAAAATGAATTATGTTTGACATTTTTACAAATTAATAAAAAAATGTAAAGCTGAAAGGTCTTTAAATCAATAAGTATTCAACCCCTTTGTTATGGCAAGCCTAAATAAGTTGAGGAGTATATATTTGCTTAACAAGTCACATAAGTTGTATGGATTCACTGTGTGCAACAATAATGGTTAAAAAAATGTTTTATGACTACCTCATCTCTGTATCCCACACATACATATAATTGTAAGGTCCCTCAGTTGAGCAGTGAATTTTAAACATAGATTCAACCACAAAGACCAGGGAGATTTTCCAACGCCTCAAAGGGCCCCTATTGGTAGCGGGGTAAAAAAAAAAAGCCCACACTGATTGTCCCTTTGAGCATTGTGAAGTTATTAATTACACTTTGGATGGTGTATCAATACACCCAGTCACTACAAAGATACAGGCGTCTTTCCTAACTCAGTTGCCGGAGAGGAAGGGAACTGCTCAGTGATTTCACCATGAGGCCAATGGTGACTTTAAAACAGAGTTTAATGGCTGTGACAGGAGAACACTGTGGATGGATAAACAACATAGTTACTACACAATACTAAGCTAAATGACAGAGGGAAAAGGATGAAGCCTGTACAGAATACAAATATCCCAAATTCATCTTTCAGCAGGACAATAAGCTAAAACACAAGGCCAAATATATAATGGAGTTGCTTACCAAGACGACATTGAATGTTCCCGAGTGGCCTAGCTACAGTTTTGACTTATTAAGTCTGTGGCAAGACTTGAAAATGGCTGTCAAGCCATGATCAACAACCAACATGACAGAGCTTGAAGAATTGTACAATCGAGATGTGGAAAGCTCTTAGAGCCTTACCCAAAAAGACTCAAAGCTGTGATCACTGCCAAAGGTGATTGTAACATGTATTGACTCAGGGTTATGAATACTTATGTAAATTCAATATTTCTGTATTTCTTTGTAAATAGATTAGCAAAATTTATAAAAACATGTTTTCAGTTTGTCATTATGGGGTATTGTGTCTAAATGGGTAAGAAAATGTTGAATTCACGCTGTATGACAAAATAGAATATGTCAAGGGGTATGAACACTTCTGAAGACACTGTAGATCAACAGTCTTAGTGAGGTACAGTATGAGAAACATGTTGATAATCAGGATGTACACAGCGTGTCAATGGTTAATAAGAAGTGAACAAATCGGCCCACATTCTCACTGCCACACATTCCTCTCTTCTCCATCCAGGCTGTGGCATGCCCAAACCTGGTGTGTGTGTTATAGACCCACTCCCTAAACATGGAAATGCTTTGGGTGAATTGCAGTTTGTAAGAGACTGTATACTGTGGAAATGTACACAGTTTCTTATGGATAGAATGCATGTGTCTGTGTTTTTCCAATGTGCTGTCTAGTTCAACCAAAGGCTCTATTGTTTGTGTGTGTGTGTGTGTGTACATTCCTCTCTTCTCCATCCAGGCTGTGGCATGCCCAAACCTGGTGTGTGTGTTATAGACCCACTCCCTAAACATGGAAATGCTTTGGGTGAATTGCAGTTTGTAAGAGACTGTATACTGTGGAAATGTACACAGTTTCTTATGGATAGAATGCATGTGTCTGTGTTTTTCCAATGTGCTGTCTAGTTCAACCAAAGGCTCTATTGTTTGTGTGTGTGTGTGTGTGTGTGTGTGTGTGTGTGTGTGTGTGTGTGTGTGTGTGKKKGTGGTGGTGGTTTGTCTGTTAGTGTGTGTGTGTGTACACACACTGTCTGGTTCCCCATAGGCGCCTCTCAAGAGTCAGAGCCATGCCCAGGACATGAGTCATCAGCAGGAAGGAATGTTCGCTGGGACACAACACTCCAACCACTGAGTATTTCCATGGAAACGGACCCATGATCACCAACATGGGAAGTTCATAGGAGCATGTCTAATTTGGTGTCAAATGAAAGCTATTGTAAGAGTCTATATTTTGGGGAAATGAAGGCAAGGATACATTTTTCAAACATTTTCCATTTTAGGCAGAAGTAAAGGCTTTGATTTCAGGATAAAACAGATGGAAAGGGGATCTTAGAAAACATCTATCAGAAAAAGTCTTAAAAAAGGTATCAGAACTACATCAACACAATAACATTGTGTAGAAATTGTTAACCTTCTGTAAATGTAAGAAATATTGGCTTGTGCAATATTATCTTTAATATATTTTCTAATTTTGCTCCCTCGTGGAGGGAGGGAGGATACAGTGGCTTGCGAAAGTATTCACCCCTCTTAGCATTTTTCCTATTTTGTTGTCTTACAACCTGGAATTAAAATAGATTTTTTTGGGGGGGTTGTATCATTTGATTTACACAACATGCCTACCACTGAAGATGCAAAATGTTTTTTTTTCTGTGAAACAAGGAATAATTACGAAAAAACTGAAAACTTGAGCGTGCATAATATTTCACCCCCCCCCCCCCCAAAAGTCAATACTTTGTAGAGACACTTTTTGCAGAATTACAGCTGTCGCTATAAGCTTGGCACATCTAGCCACCGGGACTTTTGCCCATTCTTCAAGGCAAAACTGCTCCAGCTCCTTCAATTCTGACCAGTTTCAAAGTCCCTGCCGGTGAAAAACAACCCCACAGCATGATGCTGCCACCACCATGCTTCACTGTGGGGATGGTATTCTCGGGGTGATGAGAGGTGTTGGGTTTTCGCCAGACAGTGTTTTCCTTGATGGCCAAACCTATATTTGACCAGAGTACCTTCTTCCATATGTTTGGGGTTTCCACATGCCTTTTGGCGAACGCCAAACGTGTTTGCTTACTTTTTTCTTTAAGCAATGGCTTTTTTCTGGCCACTCTTCCGTAAAGCCCAGCTCTGTGGAGTGTACGGCTTAAAGTGGTCCTATGGACACATACTCCAATCTCCGCTGTGGAGCTTTGCAGCTCCTTCAGGGTTATCTCTGTCTCTTTGTTGCCTCTCTGAATAATGCCCTCCTTGCCTGGTCCGTGAGTTTTGGTGGGCAGCCCTCTCTTGGCAGGTTTGTTGTTTGTTTTATTTTTTTATAATGGATTTAAATGGTGCTATGTGGGATGTTCAAAGTTTTGGATATTTTTTTTTAGAACCCAACCCTGATCTGTACCGCCACAACTTTGTCCCTGACCTGTTTGAGAGGCTCCTTGGTCTTCATGGTGCCGCTTGCTTGGTGGTGCCTGCCCCTTGCTTAGTGGTGTTGCAGACTCTGGAGCCTTTCAGAACAGGTGTATATACAGTGGGGAGAACAAGTATTTGATACACCGCCGATTTTGCAGGTTTCCTACTTCCAAAGCATGTAGAGGTCTGTAATTTTTATCATAGGTACACTTCAACTGTGAGAGACAGAATCTAAAACAAAAATCCAGAAAATCACATTGTATAATTTTTAGTATTTAATTTGCATTTTATTGCATGACATAAGTATTTGATACATCAGAAAAGCAGAACTTAATATTTGGTACAGAAACCTTTGTTTGCAATTACAGCGTTCATACGTTTCCTGTAGTTCTTGACCAGGTTTGCACACACTGCAGCAGGGATTTTGGCCACTCCTCCATACAGACCTTCTCCAGATCCTTCAGGTTTCGGGGCTGTCGCTGGCAATACGGACTTTCAGCTCCCTCCAAAGATTTTCTATTGGGTTCAGGTCTGAGACTGTCTAGGCCACTCCAGGACCTTGAAATGCTTCTTACGGAGCCACTCCTTTAGTTGCCCTGGCTGTGTGTTTCGGTGTCGTTGTCATGCTGGAAGACCCAGCCACGACCCATCTTCAATGCTCTTACTGAGGGAGGAGGTTGTTGGCCAAGATCTCGCGATACATGGCCCCATTCCATCCTCCCCTCAATACAGTGCAGTCGTCCTGTCCCCTTTGCAGAAAAGCATCCCCAAAGAATGATGTTTCCACCTCCATGCTTCACGGTTGGGATGGTGTTCTTGGGGTTGTACTCATCTTCTTCTTCCTCCAAACACGGCGAGTGGAGTTTAGACCAAAAAGCTCTATTTTTGTCTCATCAGACACACATGACCTTCTCCCATTCCTCCTCTGGATCATCCAGATGGTCATTGGCAAACTTCAGACGGGCGCTGGACATGCACTGGCTTGAGCAGGGGGACCTTGCGTGCACTGCAGGATTTTAATCCATGACGGCGTAGTGTGTTACTAATGGTTTTCTTTGAGACTGTGGTCCCAGCTCTCTTCAGGTCATTGACCAGGTCCTGCCGTGTAGTTCTGGGTGATCCCTCACCTTCTTCATGATCATTGATGCCCCAGAGGTGAGATCTTGCATGGAGCCCAGACCGAGGGTGATTGACCGTCATCTTGAACTTCTTCCATTTTCTAATAATTGCGCCAACAGTTGTTCCTTCTCACCAAGCTGTTTTTCTATTGTCCTGTAGCCCATCCCAGCCTTGTGCAGGTCTACAATTTTATCCCTGATGTCCTTACACAGCTCTCTGGTCTTGGCCATTGTGGAGAGGTTGGAGTCTGTTTGATTGAGTGTGTGGCCAGGTGTCTTTTTATACAGGTAACGAGTTCAAACAGGTGGAGTTAATACAGGTAATGAGTGGAGAACAGGAGGGCTTCTCAAAGAAAAAATAACAGGTCTGTGAGAGCCGGAATTCTTACTGGTTGGTAGGTGATCAAATACTTATGTCATGCAATAAAATGCAAATTAATTACTTAAAAATCATACAATGTGATTTTCTGGATTTTTGTTTTAGATTCCATCTCTCACAGTTGAAGTGTACCTATGATAAAAATTACAGACCTCTACATGCTTTGTAAGTAGGAAAACCTACAAAATKGACAGTGTATCAAATACTTGTTCTCCCCACTGTATATTGAGATCATGTGACAGATCATGTGACACTTAGTCCACCTGTGTGCAATCTAACTAATTATGTGACTTCTGAAGGTAATTGGTTCTACCAGATCTTATTTAGGGGCTTCATAGCAAAGAGGGTGAATACATATGCACGCACCACTTTCCGTTTTTATATATATATTTTTTWAATGGAAAAGTGGTGCATGCATATATATATATTTTTAAACAAGTTCTTTTTATAATTTCACTATTTTGTGTATGTCCATTACATGAAATCCAAATAAAAATCMATTTAAATTACAGGTTGTAATGTAACAAAAACAGGAAAAAACGCCAAGGGGGATGGATACTTTTGCAAGGCACTGTAATTAAAGTTCACAGAACTAACAAGTAATGGTAGACCTACCAATTAGTTAGTGATTTTACTGATAAACATTCTTTGAATTATAGTGATTAAAACTGGTAATTTGTGGAAAACCCCCTCCCTCGCTCTGCCTCACTGTCCAGTTCATACCATCTCTCCCAGCTCTTATTGACACTCTTTCTTCCCATTTACCACTGAGCACCGACAGACACCGGATGTCCATGTACGTTGAAATTTGGTCAGTCCACCCTGGCCTTGATGTTATCAGACGGACTGGAACAAATCTGAACCTATAATAGACGTATGTTTTACAAGTTTGGACAGCACAGTGCAGTCTAGTATAGTATATTGTATAGTACAATTGTATAGTGCAATTGTATTGTACAATTGTAYTCTACCCTACTCTATTGTACTACACTGTACTGTGCTGTCCAAACTTGTAAACATGAGGAGAATGACAAATATCCATAATTATGCATTTCTGTGTAGTACAGATCAGGGATCCACGATGTAATTCCATTATCGGGTGTAAATCCACTTCACTTATTGTAGTTCAAATCTCAAGGTRCCATGTCACAGCTGACAGCCCATTCATCTTTCAATCTTCATTTAGAGCAGATATTTAACAGAATTACAGAGTTAAATATCAGAGGGAGATTTTACCGTGATCATTTTACCGTGATCCCGTTGCCAAAGTTTGCATCTACGCAGTTCTTCCACTAAATTAGTTTTGGTAAATTGTTCAACTTTGAAAACACATTTTAAAGTCAAACCTCAATTCCGTTACTGTGGAATTGCACCCCCAAGTGGCACCCTAATTCCCGTTTAATGCACTACTTTTGGCCAGTGCCCATAAGGCTCTGGTCAAATACAGTACACTTATATGGATTAGGTTGCCATTTGGGAGGTAACCAACCACTGAGCCTAGATATCAGACTACACTACACCTCAGCTACAGCAGTCGTGGCAACAGATTATTACACTAACACTGCATGGATACCCTTTAGTATGGCATAACTCTCCAACAGTTATTTATTTTATTTCACCTTTATTTAAATAGGCCATRGTGGCAAAGTAATTACAATATAGCAATTAAACATTGGAATGGTAGGATGTGCAGAAGATGAATGTGCAAGTTGAGATACTGGGGTGCAAAGGAGCAAGATAAACAAATAAATAAATACAGTATGGGGATGAGGTAGATTGGATGGGCTATTTACAGATGAACTATGTACATGTGCAGTGATCTGTGAGCTGCTCTGACAGCTGGGGCTTAAAGCTAGTGAGGGAGGTAAGAGTCTCCAGCTTCAGAGATTTTTGCAGTTTGTTCCAGTCATTGGCAGCAGAGAACTGGAAGGAGAGGCGGCCAAAGGAAGAATTGGCTTTGGGGGTGACCAGTGAGATATACCTGCTGGAGCGCGTGCTACGGGTGGGTGCTGCTATGGTGACCAGTGAGCTGAGATAAGGCAGGGCTTTACCTAGCAGAGACTTGTAGATGACCTGGAGCCAGTGGGTTTGGCGACAAGTATGAAGCGAGGGCCAACCAACAGAGCGTACAGGTCTCAGTGGTGGGTAGTATACGGGGCTTTGGTGACAAAAACAGATGGCACTGTGATAGACTGCATCCAATTTGTTGAGTAGAGTGTTGGAGGCTATTTTGTAATTGACATCGCCGAAGTTGAGGATCGGTAGGAATGGTCAGTTTTATGAGGGTATGTTTGGCAGCATGAGTGAAGGATGCTTTGTTGCAGAAATGGAAGCCGACATAGCCGACTTGATGAATATGACCTAGAGCTGGACAGTCGTAAATAAAGCCAATTTCTAGGTTAGAAATTTTTGATTGGAGATGTTGATGTGAGTCTGGACGGAGAGTTACAGTCTACACAGACACCTAGGTATTTGTAAGTGTCACACATATTCTAAGTTCAGACCGTCCAGAGTAGTGATGCTGGGGCGGGCGGCAGTGTGCGGGCCAGTGATCGGTTGAAGAGCATGCCATTTAGTTTAACTTGCATTTAAGAGCAGTTGGAGGCCACAGAAGGAGAGTTGTATGCATTGAAGCTCATCTAAAGGTTAGATAACACAGGTCCAACGAAGGGCCAGAATATACAGAAATGGTGTCCGTCTGCATAGAGGTGGATCAAAGAATCACCAGCAGCGAGAGCGACATCTTGATGTATACAGAAGAAGAGAGTCACTCCCCCTTCCCGCACGCCACCATGCGCAGTCCCCCCCCGAAAAATCTTGTAGGGAATTGGCGGGGCCGGGGTTGTTTAAAGGCCATGTCCAGTTTGAGCCACAAGCTCAGAAGCGATAGATGGGGGCAATCAATTCACATATGGTGTCCAAGGCACAGCTGGGAGCAGAGGGTGGTCTATAGCAAGTGGCAACGGTGAGAGACTTGTTTCTGGAAAGTAGAAGGAGAAGCTAGAATTGTTTTGGTAAAAACCTGGATAGTAAGATAGAACTCTGCAGAGTTCTATCTCTGTAGTAGATTGCAACACCGCCCCCTTTAGCAGTTCTATCTGGGGGAATGTATAGTTAGGGATGGAAATTTCAGGGTTTTTGGTGGTTTTCCTAAGCCAGGATTCAGACACGGCATAAGACATCCGGGTTGGCAGAATGTGCTAAAGCAGTGAATAAAGCAAACTTAGGGAGTAGGCTTCTAATGTTAACATGCATGAAACCAAGGCTTTACTGTTACAGAAGTCAACAAATGAGAGCACCTGGGGAGTGGGAGTGGAGCTAGGCACTGCAGGTCCTGGATTCACCTCTACATCACCAGGAGGAGCAGAGGAGGAGTAGGATAAGGGTACGGCTAAAGGCTATAAGAACTGGCCGTCTAGCACGTCCGGAACAGAGAATAAGGGAGCAGTTTAAATCCAGCTGCATAGAAACACTACAACAACCCTGTCCATTAACAAGCTATGTCAGTTCACTGCATAGATACATATCCTCTGCCAAAGCACTGAACATTAACCATTAAACCAAAACACTCTGCACACAACTTCTACACACAAAACCCTTCTCCATTGTCCACTGAATTGACTGTACACAGCAGCGGTGTTACCCTCCAACTGGTTCCATAGATACTAACTAAATAAACAGTGAGTCAAACTAGACGGAGGGTGAGTCAGAGAGGGAGGGTGAGTCAGACAGAGGGAGGGGAATACCAAAACATTATAGAACACGCCAATACCAATACACTGCTTTTCAGATTTCCTGTAGGCTTGAATGCAAGTTGCAACTCAATAATTTACAACATGCTGTCAAGTACTCAGCTCCGTTTCACGTTAGTGTTGTTCTAATTAGGGAAGTGAAACCGAAAAGTAACAGTATGGTTTTCCAGGCTAGTCAACTGCAGCAGAATTAGATTGTATATGTCAACATAAAGCGTTGCGAATAGCAACAGGAAGACCTATATTGCAGGATCATGCTTTGTTGTGCTCTGCATAACCTTGACAACAATCAGAAAATAAGTGTTCAAAACACTTCAGTTACCGTATACTATGCACCCCTTGAGGCATATCTAGTTGGGCACTGGAGGTTCTATTGTGGCCTTGTGTCTTATGAAATCCCGTGTGGCTCAGTTGGTAGAGCATGGCGCTTGCAACGCCAGGGTTGTGGGTTCATTCCCCACGGGGGGACCAGGATGAATATGTATGAACTTTCCAATTTGTAAGTCGCTCTGGATAAGAGCGTCTGCTAAATGACTTAAATGTAAATGAAACCAAGTCAATGATTAAGGCCACGACAGCTTGTAAATGACCTGCTTAAAGTTATCACATGCTATTGTCAAGAGAAACACTGTGGGGATATATCAAAGCATCAGCATCTTGACTGTCTATTCATTGTGAAAGCAGCTATTCGAACGCATCAAACAAGAGTGATAAAAGTCCACTTTAAATCACAGAGTTAGGCTAACTCAGGCACAGAGCTGATGGAACAGAGACAGCCCTGTGAAGCAAAGCCAGTCTGCCAGGTAGCTCAGGACCATACAAGGACATTTGCATTTACACAGCCACCTCCCTGATAAGATGGGGAAGGGAGTAGGAATGTGACGTTTAAACTCATTTGGAATTCTTAAAAAGTTTAGAAAACACATCAAGCGAAAATCATTGTTCTTTTTACTAAATTAAAATCACAGTGCAGTTATCACAAAACTACCATCAACAGGTTCCAATCATGATCATAAAGGCAAAAATTTAAATTCACCAAATACCTAACGCAACAATGATGTAAGTAGGAAGAGATGGCTATGCATCTTTCTAATGATTTGCCACTAATATAAAGTGCTCCGCATGTCTGCATCGTTAACAGTTGGAAAAATGGCAGACAGTGAGACAGGGAATCAACAGCAGTGAAGTCCAATATGGCAATAATTTGAGAAGTTAAATGAAAAGGTGATGAAATAAGAAAATGAGTTTTGATCAGTCGTGGAAATAAACGCTATAAACATATTGTCCCTCTGTTTCAAAAGAAGATGGAAAACAAGCTATGAAGGAAAAATACTGGAGCTGTGCAAATAATATTACGATATTATTGATGTGCCGTTTTGACAATATCTCGATATGCAACTATCGATTCCCCCCCATCACTATTCAATACCTAACAGCATATCTAGAACCAGACTACAAGATGCCATGCTTAAAAACCGTGACGGCCCTGATGAAGACATTGTGTGTAGCTACCTGTCTGAGCAGGCTAGTGAGTCTGAGCAGTCATTCCAATGCACCACAAATATGCTATGCTAGTCATAAAAGAGCAGGACCACACACAGACACACACACACACACACACTTATAAACCCATAGTTTGAGGGCCATTTAGACTGACACACTCATTGACCAACTGCTTGCGTGTTATGAAACTCATGAGTAACCACTACCGCAGGGGTGGGCAACTCCAGTCCTACAAGGTCTGATTGGTCTCACTGTCTCCATCCCTAGCAAACACAGCTGATTAATCAAATTGAATTCTAAACTGAAGATCATGATTAGGTGGTTATTGTAGTCAGGTGTGTTAGCTGGGGCAAAACTGTGACACCAATCAGGCCCCCGAGGACTGGAATTGCCAATCCCTGCACTACTGTATAACTCTTTCGACTAAAGCTGAGACATACTGAAGCCAAATCTCGTTCTATACAGAGTTACCATGGAGACAACCGACGGCACGGGAGGGGATGTATTCCGTTTGTTTGGGCTTCAAGGAAAATCTGAGGGCATAACACATGGATCTATTTATAGTTCCGGAGCCATTATCGACCAAAACGGGATCTCTTTTTTGGTGTTGCCTACCAGCTAGACTTAAAGTAACTGTCCAGTGTTTGAGATGTCAATGAAATATGACCTATAATGAATTACAATATGAGTGAAATAATTAAAACATTTTGGAAGGAGAACTATGTTAAAAAGCAGCTTTTCTGTGTTTGAATGGTGTGGGCCTACCCCAACAAAATAATGGTGTGGGCATATACCGTCATTAAAAATATTAAGGAAAGTAAACAGCTGATTGGCCTGTTATACACAGCTTAGAGGTGTCATTTTTTAAGTGTTTTTTCTGGAATTTCATTGGATAGTTACTTAAATGTAGTCTAAGGCACATCAAAGGGTGGCATTATTTTGAGAGGTCAGAGAATTAGAATGACTAGTGAATAGGTCTACATTATAGTCAAGGAAATCACAAACAATCATATAGAGATGTCCTGTATTTAGCTAAATTTCTGTGGGAGTTCTGTCAATATGAGTCATTAGGCTATGTGGGATATTTCCGCACTAGTCAAGACATCGCAATGAAAATTCCCTTAAGTGACTGATAAGGAGTGTTGTTGACTATTTAAGACAGGCCTATGTCCCATTCAAGACAATTAATTCGGAACTCGGAAAGCTCCAACCTCCGACTTCAGTGCGTTCAAGACAACTGAACTTTTTAAATAGCTCCGACTGGGAAAAAATATATTTAACGGTCATCCAACTTGTGATTCCAAGTGGGAAACTCGGGCATCATCCTTGAGCTCAGACTTTCCAACACGAAGATTAATGACGTCACAATTTGACCTCACTCGAGTTTACAGTTGCCTTGAAAGCACCACTACTCTGAAATCTAACCAGTGTCATCTGACAGCCTAATGAAATAGTCCTGGGTCATCTGACAGCCTAATGAAATAGTCCTGGGTCATCTGACAGCCTAATGAAATAGTCCTGTGTCACTGACAGCAAAGGTCACCCTTTACCGCCACGACTGCTTGTCTTTCCCCTTTTTCCTTAGGACCACAGGAAACTCAGCACAGCAGGCATACTCAATCATACATTTGAGAATATTTCAGATGGTCCAAACGTCCTGTTGGAATGTGCGTTTTACAAGTTCAGGCTACCACCATCAACATACTGGGCGCATTCCTCTACCCAGGCGTTGTCGATGCATGCCAGATCTTACAACGCCTGGAAAGGTATTTTACGTATCAGCTAACCACATCAGAAGTTATAGCAACCATTGGTTGATGCAAGCAAYGTCTAAGCAGTGGAACGCGACCCATAACTTGTCTTTAGGCTAGGCTTCCTTCAAATTAGAATATAAAGACATGCCAAGACGATCTAAAGCAATTCAATAACAAAATTGAAGTAGCCTAATCAATTAAATGTAGCCTAAGCTAATCAAATGTAGTAGGCTAGTCAGGCTGTAATACACAATTCTTTGCCTGAAACTAATGCCTGCAAAATCATGTAAATGTTCCTTACAAGCCAACATGTTTAATAAAATTAAACTTACTCTACCGGTTGTTTGTGCGGTTTGTCTTTTTGCTGCAYTTTTATACTTTTTTTTACAAAATATCCACCGGAAATTATTGTTTACCTGACTTATTAGCAGTATATGGTTCAGAASCGAGGTAAAGTTAGTTTATTACTTGATATTCAGTTCTCTCGTCAATAGCCATTGAACCAAGCATACCATGACAATGAAAATTGTATATTCTGAATCAGGGGAGGCTKGAGAACATTTAAAAAAATAACTGCTAGTAGGAAGCACAAAAAAATGGTGTGGATTGATCTCCATCCTCCCCTGATTCTATACCATTTTCAATGTCATGGCATGCGTTGTTCAACAGCCATTACATTTTAGTCATTTAGCAGACAAACTTACATTAGTAAGTGCATACATTTTCATAATGGTCCCCCGTGGGAATATATTGACGAGATTTTTTATTTTTATATATTAAATTCTCTTTAYCTCAGTGCCAAACGGAACCATAGAAATACTAGCTCCCTAAAAGGTTGAGTTAAAACACTTTCCTGTGGATATACAGACAACCAGTAGAGTAAGTTTATTCAATATTCTGGCTTGTAAGGAACATTTAGACAATTTTACAGGAATTAGTTTCAGGCTGCATATACCAATTAATTGTGTATTACATCCTGATTAAATCAGACTAGTAGTAGGCTAGCCTGGGTGGGATTAAAATGGATTTAATTGTCTTTTTTTGTCAACAATCTACACAAAAATCTGTCAAAGTAGAATATATATATATATATATATATATTTTTTTTTACAAATGTTAGAATTTATAAAAAATAAAAACTCATATCTTGATTAGATGAGTATTCAACCCCCTTGATCAATACATGTTAGAATCAACTTTGGCAGCAATTACAGCTGTGAGCTTTTATGGGTAAGTCTAAGAGCTTTCTACACCTGGATTGTGCAACATTTGCCCAGAATTATTTTTCAAAATTCAAGCTCTGTCAAATTGCTAAACAACTATTTTCAGGTCTTGCCACAGATTTTCAAGTAGATTAAGTCAAAACTGTAACTCGGCCACTTAGGAACATTYACTGTAATCAACTCCAGTGTATATTTGGCATTGTGTGTTAGGTTATTGTCCTGCTGAAAGGGGAATTCATCTCCCAGTGTCTGGTGGAAAGCTGACAACCAGGTTTTCCTCTAGGATATTGCCGTGCTTAGCTCCATTCCGTTTATTTTTTATCCTGAAAAACTCCCAAGTCCTTAACAATTACAAGCATACCCATAACATGATACAGCCACCACTATGCTAAATATGGAGAGTGGTACTCAATAATGTGTTGTATCAGATTTGCCCCAAACATAACACTTGGTATTCAGCAGAAAAAGTGAATTGCTTTGCCACATTTTTTGCAGTATTACTTTTGTGCCTTGTTGTGAAAATGATGCATGTTTTGGAATGTTTTTTATTCTGTTCAGGCTTCCTTCTTTTCACTCTGTCAATTAGGTTAGTATTGTGGAGTAACTATGTTGTTTATCCATCCTCAGTTTTCTCCTATCACAGCCATTAAACTGTTTTAAAGTCACCATTGGCCTCATGGTGAAATCCCTGAGCAGTTTCTTTCCTCTCCGGCAACGGAGTTAGGAAGGACGCCTGTATCTTATTCCAAGATGGCATAGCAGTCAGACGTCCTTTGTCCTCGTCTTGTCGTGTCCCGTATATATATTTTCTTCGCATATTTTTCTATATATTTTTCTAAAAACTCAACTTCAAAACATTCTCCTGCAACCCGCCTCACCAATTAAAAAAATAGATATATTTTTCACCTCAAATCCGAAATCCACAACAGAAGCTAGCGAGAAGTTAGCCAGTTCACTAGCTAACCACGGTTGGCGGTCATCAGCTATCCTTTAGCTCGAAAAGCTATCACCAGTTTTGTACAACGCGACTCAGACCAGAGCATACCGGACCTATTTTCTCTCCATATCCCCGGATTTCTACCGCAAGCTGTGGACATTTACACCTGGATCTTGCAGCTAGCTATCTGCTATCCGAGTGACTATTGGCTAACGTCGGTCCCGGAGCAAACATCAATTATTCCGGAGCTAGCCAGCTGAAGAGTTCCATCAGCCACTCCTGGGCTACAATCACCTATCCGGACCTGTTTTACTGCCGATGCGGAGCCCCACCGGGCCTTCACGACTGGACTACCGACGTTATCTGCCCGAGGGAGTTATCCAACTGGCCCCTCCGTCGCGACGTTACCTGAACGCCCATCTGCGGCCCGCTAATCGTTAGCTGTCTTATCGGCTGCTATCTGAATAGGTCTATCGGACAATTTTCTTGGGCCACGATAACTATTTTGCCAATTGGATTGGTCCCCTCTACCACACGGAACCCCACTAATCTACCGACAGAAACGCACGAGGTGGCTAAAAACAGACCTCCATCTTCTGCCAGCTCGCTACCTATGGCCCGGCTAGCTGTCTGAATCACCGTGACCCCAACCAACCTCACTACTCACTGGACCCTTATGATCACTCGRCTAAGCATGCCTCTCCTTAATGTCAATATGCCTTGTCCATTGCTGTTCTGGTTAGTGTTTATTGGCTTATTTCACTGTAGAGCCTCGAGCCCTACTCATTATACCTTATCAAACCTTTCAGTTCCACCACCCACACATGCGATGACATCAGCTGGTTTCAATTATGTTTCTAGAGACAATATCTCTCTTATCATCACTCAATGCCTAGGTTTACCTCCACTGTATTCACATCCTACCATACCTTTTTCTGTACATTATACCTTGAAACTATTTTATCTCTCAAAGAAACCTGCTCCTTTTACTCTCTGTTCCGGACGGCCTAGATGACCAATTCTCATAGCTTTTAGCCGTACCCTTATCCTACTCCTCCTCTGTTCCTMTGGTGATGTAGAGGTGAATCCAGGCCCTGCAGTGCCTAGCTCCACTCCTATTCCACCGGCGCTCTCTTTTGATAACTTCTGTAACCGTAATAGCCTTGGTTTCATGCATGTTAACATTAGAAGCCTCCTCCCTAAGTTTGTTTTATTCACTGCTTAAGCACACTCTGCCAACCCGGATGTCCTAGCCGTGTCTGAATCCTGGCTTAGGAAGACCACCAAAAACTCTGAAATCTCCATCCCTAACTACAACATTTTCAGACAAGATAGAATGGCCAAAGGGGGCGGTGTTGCAATCTACTGCAGAGATAGCCTGCAGAGTTCTGTCCTACTATTCAGGTCTGTACCCAAACAATTTGAACTTCTACTTTTAAAAATCCACCTCTCTAAAAACAAGTMTCTCACCGTTGCCGCCTGCTATAGACCACCCTCTGTCCCCAGCTGTGCTCTGGACACCATATGTGAACTGATTGCCCCCCATCTATCTTCAGAGCTCGTGCTGCTAGGTGACCTAAACTGGGACATGCTTAACACCCCAGCCATCCTACAATCTAAGCTTGATGCTCTCAATCTCACACAAATTATCAATGAACCTACCAGGTACCACCCCAAAGCCGTAAACACGGGTACCCTCATAGATATCATCCTAACCAACTTGCTCTCTAAATACACCTCTGCTGTTTTCAACCAAGATCTCAGCGATCACTGCCTCATTGCCTGCATCCGTAATGGGTCAGCGGTCAAACGACCTCCACTCATCACTGTCAAACGCTCCCTGAAACACTTCAGCGAGCAGGCCTTTCTAATCGACCTGGCCAGGGGTATCCTGGAAGGATATTGACCTCATCCCGTCAGTAGAGGATGCCTGGTTATGTTATTTTAATGCCTTCCTCACCATCTTAAATAAGCATGCCCCTTTCAATAAATTTAGAACCAGGAACAGATATAGCCCTTGGTTCTCTCCAGACCCGACTGCCCTTAACCAACACAAAAACATCCTGTGGCGTTCTGCATTAGAATCGAACAGCCCCCGTGATATGCAACTTTTCAGGGAAGTTAGAAACCAATATACACAGGCAGTTAGAAAAGCCAAGGCTAGCTTTTTCAAGCAGAAATTTGCTTCCTGCAAAACAAACTCAAAAATGTTCTGGGACACTGTAAAGTCCATGGAGAATAAGAGCACCTCCTCCCAGCTGCCCACTGCACTGAGGATAGGAAACTCTGTCACCACCGATAAATCCACTATAATTGAGAATTTCAATAAGCATTTTTCTACGGCTGGCCATGCTTTCCACCTGGCTACCCCTACCCCAGTCAACAGCACTGCACCCCCCACAGCAACTCGCCCAAGCCTTCCCCATTTCTCCTTCTCCCAAATCCAGTCAGCTAATGTTCCAAAAGAGAGGCAAAATCTGGACCCCTACAAATCAGCCGAGCTAGACAATCTGGACCCTTTCTAAAATTATCTGCCGAAATTGTTGCAACCCCTATTACTTGCCTGTTTAACCTCTYTTTCATGTCGTCTTAGATTCCCAAAGATTGGAAAGCAGCTGCGGTCATCCCCCTCTTCAAAGGGGGAGACACTCTTGACCCAAACTGCTACAGACCTATATCTATCCTACCCTGCCTTTCTAAGGTCTTCAAAAGCCAAGTCAACAAACAGATTACCGACCATTTCGAATCCCTCCGCACCTTCTCCGCTATGCAATCTGGTTTCAGGCTGGTCATGGTGCACCTCAGCCACGCTCAAGGTCCTAAACGATATCTTAACCGCCATCGATAAGAAACAATACTGTGCAGCCGTATTCATTGACCTGGCCAAGCCTTTCGACTCTGTCAATCACCACATCCTCATCGGCAGACGCAATAGCCTTGGTTTCTCAAATGATTGCTCGCCTGGTTCACCAACTATTTCTCTGATAGAGTTCAGTGTCAAATCGGAGGGCCTGTTGTCCGGGCCTCTGGCAGTCTCTATGGGGGTCCACAGGGTTCAATTCTTGGGCTGACTCTCTCTCTCTGTATACATCAATGATGTCGCTCTTGCTGCTGGTGAGTCTCTGATCCACCTCTACGCAGACGACACCATTCTGTATAATTCTGGCCCTTCTTTGGACACTGTGTTAACAACCCTCCAGATGAGCTTCAATGCCATACAACTCTCCTTCTGTGGCCTCCAACTGCTGTTAAATGCAAGTAAAACTAAATGCATGCTCTTCAAACCGATCACTGCCTGCACCTGCCGCCGTCCATCACTACTCTGGACGGTTCTGAATTAGAATATATGGACAACTACAAATACCTAGGTGTCTGGTTAGACTGTAAACTCTCCTTCCAGACTCACATCAAACATCTCCAATCCAAAGTTAAATATAGAATTGGCTTCCTATTTCACAACAAAGAATCCTTCACTCATGCTGCCAAACATACCCTCGTAACACTGACCATCCTACGATCCTCGACTTCGCGATGTCATTTACAAAATAGCCTCCAATACCCTACTCAATAAATTGGATGCAGTCTATCACAGTGCCATCCGTTTTGTCACCAAAGCCCCATATACTACCCACCACTGCGACCTGTATGCTCTCGTTGGCTGGCCCTCGATTCATACTCGTCGCCAAACCCACTGGCTCCAGGTCATCTACAAGAACTGCTAGGTAAAGTCCCCCTTATCTCAGCTCACTGTCACCATAGCAGCACCCACCTGTACAGCACGCGATATCTCCAGCAGGTATATCTCTCTGGTCACCCCCAAAGCCAATTCCTCTTGGCCGCCTCTCCTTCCAGTTCTCTGCTGCCAATGACTGGAACGAACTACAAAATCTCTGAAACTGGAAACACTTATCTCCCTCTCCCTCACTAGCTTAAGCACCAGCTGTCAGAGCAGCTCACATATTACTGCACCTGTACATAGCCCATCTATAATTTAGACCAAACAACTACCTCTCCCCCTACTGTATTATTTATTTTGCTCCTTTGCACTCCATTATTTCTATTTCTACTTCGCACATTCTTCTACTGCAAATCTACCATTCCAGTGTTTACTTGCTATATTGTATTTACTTCGCCACCATGGCCTTTTTTTGCTTTTACCTCCCTTATCTCACCTCATTTGCTCACATTGTATATAGACTTATTTTTCTACCGTATTATTGACTGTATGTTTGTTTTACTCCATGTGTAACTCTGTGTTGTTTGTATGTGTCGAAATGCTTTGCTTTATCTTGGCCAGGTCGCAGTTGTAAATGAGAACTTGTTCTCAACTTGCCTACCTGGTTAAATAATGGTGAAATAAAATAAAAATTTATAAAATAAAATCTTTGTAGTGACTGGGTGTATTGATACGCCATCAAAGTGTAATTAGTAACTTCACCATGTTCAAAGGMACATTCAATGTCTGCTTTTTTTTTTACCCATCTACCAATAGGTCCCCTTCCTTGCAAGGCATTGGAAAACCTCCCTGGTCTTTGTGGTTGAATCTGTGTTTGAAATTCACTGCTTGACTGAGGGACCTTACAGATARTGATGTACAGAGATGATGTGGTCATTCAAAAAATCATGATAAACACTTATTGCACACAGTGTGAGTCCATGCAACTTCTGTAACTTGTTGTACTCCTGAACTTATGTAGGCTTACCATAACAAAGGGGTTGAATACTTATTGACTCAAGACATTTCAGTTTTTCACTAAAAGATAGATCTCTCTCTCTATATATAGAGATATATCTATCTCCACTGACATTATGGGGTATTATCATGTGTAGGCCAGTGACAAAAAAAACTGACYAACAAAATGTGTAAAAAGTCAAGGGGTGTGAATATTTTCTGAAAGCACTAATTTTCAGAGGTAGTTTTTCGCTGCCAGAGTATCTAAACGTGAGTCAATTCTCAATTGCAATAGTTTTAGAAAAATAAAGGTCTTTACTTTCACGTCACATCAAAATAATTCCACAAATGCAAAATATACACTTACTAGTGATGAGACGATTGATACCGGAGCTCCGATGCAGTTTCTGACGCACTACCGACCCGACAATGTATCGATGCTTGTTTCAAAGTATCATCATCACGTGATCAATAACGTCCAAACCTTCTATTTGATCACGTGKTTTTYCAAACAAAACGCGAGATCACACTGATTTCGTTACGGTTCCAGTGCTTTCTTCGATCCATGTCGTTATCAAACACTAGCTCTACTAGACACCCTAATTACAATGTAGTTAGGATTTGTTCATATTCTATCAACTGAACGGTAGCTCAGCAAATAGAGTCGTGGACTCATGACCAGGACACAGACTACAGGGAATGGGGTCGAATCCGGCACAAGGCATATTTCTTTTTTGTGACGCTACACTTTATGCACATTGTTGTTCAAACAATTCGTTTTATTTAGTAAATTATAAACTTCTGTCCTAAGCATCCTAAATAATGCAATATATTCAGTGTCAGCAAAGGGAAGCATGATGGAAGGTGCGAACCTGCATGGCAGGCTAACTCAGGGTTTCCCAAACTCAGTCCAGGTGCCCGTTTAGTTTGTTGCTCTAGCACTACACAGTTGATTCAAATAACCAACATCAAGCTTTAGTTATTTGAAATCAGCTGTAGTGTTAGGGCAACAAAAAATAACTAAACGTGCATCCAGATGGTGCCTTAAGACTTAGCCTGGGAAACCCTGGGCTAACTGATAGTAGGCTACTAAGAGACAATTTATGCTTGATTTGAAAATGTGTTGGGAGTATCGCCTCAATCACACCGCATTTTGATATACCAGAAGTACATTCATTCCCAATGGAACGCTGTTTGCCTTGCAGCGTTAAAGAGGCAGTTGCAATGCGTTCTGTGTGGTTCAAAAATTGGATTTATCGAAGTATGTGTCAAACTGTATGTATAGACGGCTTGACAAATGGTAGCAGAAGGTGAATGTTGAACTTTTGTTGCATACATATCCAGAAGATGCTGCGTACCATTTTGACGGTGAAGGTGTGATGGAGGCATATGGATGGTGTGACGCAATTGCAGTTAACGTGTCTCCCGGCCTTCTTCCGTTACACACAGGTGTTCGGAGTATGCTAGATAGCACAAGTAACGTGGAGATATGGCCTTGTGGGAACACCAACCCTAAAAAAGGTGTCATCTAACGTTAACTATTTGATTTTTGAAAATTATTTATCGCTGATATGAAAGATACGTTTTTTTAGGTTATACGTTTGCAAAACCTTAACGTAAATGATGCGTGCTGACGTTTAGAGCAAGCGTCAGGGGTCTTTAAAAAGTCCACCGGGAAGATACCTTCATCAATAGGCGTTAAAGGTAGTTCGCGTCGATGAATTGCGTAGCCTAGGCGTAATTATAGTGATGAGGGTGCCACATCAGACACCAGCCAACTTGATCCATTCCAACTAGTCAGCGCAAAGACAATATTCCATGTTTGGAATGGCTCCATGCGATTAGAACATATTACAAGAGGAACTCCGTCATTTGGATTTATTTGAAAGATATTCTTAGCAGTTAGCCACATTTGTAAATATTTTGAAAGGAATATATTGACAATGAATAAACAGCGTGACCAAAAGCAAGAGACGTGGTAGCCTACTGCAAAAGCAAAGTAAACAACATTTTCAGATGCCTAAATACTAAATGAAATACAAAAAAACGCTTACACTTTTGAGATGAAAACTTCAGTGAATATAATCCAGCACAAATTGTAGGGAACTATCACTCTGTGGTTTGCTGTGTGAGTGAATGCAGCGAAGGGGAGGCTGGGGGGATTGAAAGCCTTTTACTCCAATGCCTCGCGAGTAAAAAGAGCATACGTCACTCAACAAATATAAGGGGGCCGGTACATTTGAACACACCACCGTACAATGACGTGGTAAAATACTTTCCAGCTCGCTCTCATGAAAATGTGCTACCGAATTACTGCTCGTCACTACTTCACAATATCTACACAAAACCTTTTTACTACTTGATTRCTGTTTAGATGTGTAGTAAACCAGTAGTGATTTATGTAGTAACTCATTGGAGCGGCAGGTAGGCTAGTGGTTAGAGCGTTGGACTAGTAACTGAAAGGTTGCAAGATCGAATCCCTGAACTGACAAGGTAAAAATCTATCATTCTGAACAMGGAAGTTAACTCACTGTTCCTAGGCTATTATTTTCAAATTCAATCCCTTTGGGTGCTGCCGWATAGTTACATTAGAAGTGCCCATCTAAGAAGGCTCAAGATCATTGGCCAGAGATAAAATGATGTCAAATCACGTTATATGTACAGTAGCTTTGATTGGACTGATCATGTCAACATCATACTTTCAAAATCTTAGCTAGCAGTCATCATCATTAATCAAGTCAACAATCTATTGGCAAATCCTTTTTAATCCTTGTCTTATGAAGAGAAAGAAGGAAGATAAATTATAGATAAAACGTATCGGTGCTTATCGGCCATTGGACATAAACATTACACAACAAGTTGGAAATCGCAAATTCAACAATGAGTGGTTTGGAAGGAATCCGTGGCTAACTGCAAGCATTGCAGGGCAATCATTAGCCTGCTATTCAGTTGAGTGGCTGTGTGGTCCCAAGTCTAAGATTAAGGGTCTCTTTTCCTAGTTTAAAATTATAAACATTAAACATTGGCCATGCTGTCAATGAAGAATGATTTGTGCTGCGCTCAAAACAACTGTTATCTCGGAACTGCAAAATCTGAGTTCAAGACAACTGGGAACTCGGAAAAAATTGGATGTGACTGGGAAAATACATTTTGAACTTTCAACAAACTCGGAACTGTAAATCCGGAACTCGAGCCGCTTTCTAGAGCTACGACCTGAAGATCACTGACATCGTCATGATTCAACCTTTTTTACCTCGAGTTCCAAGTTGTCTTGAAAGCACCATAAATACAGGGAATGGCAGACCTTGATATTAAAGTTTGATGTCAAAATTTGCGCACAAATGTCTTGTATGCTTCTGCATAAATGATGTAATATGCCAGGGAGATATGTACAGTTGAAGTCGGAAGTTTACATACATTTAGAATGGAGTCATTCAAACTTGTTTTTCAACCAATCCACAAATTTCTTGTTAACAAACTATAGTTTTGGCAAGTCGGTTAGGACATCTACCTTGTGCATGACACAAGTAATTTTTCCAACAATTGTTTACAAACAGATTATTTAACTTATAATTCACTGTAATCACAATTCCAGTGGGTCAGAAGTTTACATACACTAAGTTGACTGTGCCTTTAAACAGCTTGGAAAATTCCAGAAAATGATGTCATGGCTTTTAGAAGCTTCTGATAGGCTAATTGACATCATTTGAGTCAATTGAAGGTGTACCTGTGGATGTATTTCAAGGCCTACCTTCAAACTCAGTGCCTCTTTGCTTGACATCATGGGAAAATCAAAAGAAATCAGCCAAGACTCAGAAAAAAAATGGTAGACCTCCACAAGTCTGATTCATCCTTGGAAGCAATTTCCAAACGCCTGAAGGTACCACGTTCATCTGTACAAACAACAGTACGCAAGTCTAAACACCATGGGACCACGCAGCCATCATATCGCTCAGGAAGGAGACGCGTTCTGTCTCCTAGAGATGAACGTACTTTTGTGTGAAAAGTGCAAATCAATCCGAACAACAGCAAAGGACCTTGTGAAGATGATGGAGGAAAAAGGTACAAAAGTATCTATATCCACAGTAAAACGAGTCCTATATCGACATAACCTGAAAGGCTGCTCAGCAAGGAAGAAGCCAGTGCTCCAAAACCACCATAAAAAGTCAGACAATGGTTTAATGCACATGGGACAATTGTACTTTTTGGAGAAATGTCCTCTGGTCTGATGAAACAAAAATAGAACTGTTTGGCATAATGACCATCGTTATGTTAGGAGGAGGGAGGGGGCGTGCAAGCTGAAGAACACCATCCCATGTGAAGCACAGGGGTGGCAGCATCATGTTGTGGGATACATTGCTGCAGGAGGGACTGGTGCACGTCACAAAATGATGGCATCATGAGGGAGGAGAATTATGTGGATATATTGAAGCAACATCTCAAGACATCAGTCAGGAAGTTAAAGCTTGGTCGCAAATGGGTCTTCCAAATGGACAATGTCCCAAGCATACTTCCAAAGTTGTGGCAAATGGCTTAAGGACAACAAAGTCAAGGTATTGAGTGGCATCACAAAGCCCTGACCTCAAACCTATAGAACATTTGTGGGCAGAACTGAAAAAGCGTGTGTGAGCAAGGAGCCTACAAACCTGACTCCGTTACACCAGCTTCTGTCAGGAGGAATGGGCCAAAATTCACCCAATTTATTGTGGGAAGCTTGTGGAAGGCTACCCGAAATGTTTGACCCAAGTTAAACAATTTAAAGGCAATGCTACCAATTTTTTATTGAGTGTATGGAAACTTCAGACCCACTGGGAATGTGATGAAAGAAATAAAAGGTGAAATAAGTCATTCTCTCTACTATTATTCTGACATTTCACATTCTTAAAATAAAGTGGTGTTCCTAACTGACCTAAGACAGGGAATGTTTAAATGTCAGGAATTGTGAAAAACAGAGTTTAAATGTTTTTGGCTAAGATGTATGTAAACTTCTGACTTCAACTGTATACTGTAGCTAAGAAAGTAATACTAAGTGTATGTTGTGTAGTAAGCTATTAGTAGCCCATTTGCCTCACCCTAATAATTTGGTCTGTTTTCACAACAAAATGTATAAGTCTCCTAATCCTGTGTTTAATACAGATCTTATTTTCGGCATTTATCCAAAAACTATACACAATAAAATAAAATAAATTATACTCCCAAACCATGGCGGAGTTAGTGCCTACAAAAAGACACCATTACTGTTTCTCTCTTAGTGTAACATGTGACTAGTGTGACCTACGTATACCAAACATTAGGAACAGCCTCAATTCGTTGGGGGCATGGACTCTACAAGGTGTCCAAAGCATTCTACAGGGATGATGGCCCATGTTGACTCCAAAGCTTCCTACAGTTGTGTCAATTTGGCTGGATGTCCTTGGGTGGTGGACCATTCTTGATACACACGGGAAACGGTTGAGCGTGAAAAACCCAGCTGAGTTGCAGTTCTTGACACAAACCGGTATAGGCATAGCCAGTCACGGCACATACTACCATACCAGTTCAAAGGCGCTTCAATATTTTGTCTTGCCAATTCACCCTCTGAATGGCACACATACACAACCCATGTCTCAATTGTCTCAAGGCTTAAAAATCCTTCTTTAACCTGTCTCCTCCCCTTCATCTACACTGATTGGTTTTTGTTTTTTCCTTTCAATTAAGCCCTAGATGGGACTCACGAGTGGCGCAGTGGTCACTACAGACCCTGGTTGGATCCCAGGCTTTGTCGCAGCCGGCTGCGACCGGGAGACCCATGAGGCGGCGCACAATTGGCCCCGYGTCGCCCTGGTTAGGGGAGGGTTTGGCCGGCAGGGACGTCCTTGTCTCATCGAGTTCTAGTGACTCCTGTGGCGGGCCGGGCACATGCACGCTGACACAGTCGCTAGATGTTCGGTGTTTCCTCTGACACATTGGTGCGGCTGGCTTCCGGGTTAAGCAAGCATTGTGTCAAGAAGCTGTGTGACTTGGCGGGGTCGTGTTTCGKAGGACGCACGGCTCTCGACCTTCGCCTCTACCGAGTCCGTACTGGAGTTGCAGGGATAGGACAAGACTGTAACTACCAATTGGATATCACAAAATTGGGGAGAATAAAAAATTAAGCCCTAGACGACCAGGTGAGGGGAGTTCCTTACTAATCAGTGACCTTAATTCATCAATCAAGTACAAGGGAGGAGCGAAAACCCTCAGACCCCCCGGCCCTCCTTGGAATGAGTTTGACACAATCCTAAATGGATTGTCCATGGGAGAATCTCAATTGGTTTTGCTCGTCTCCTTGGCTCCGTCCTCTCCTCACATCTTTTTGAAAAAGGTCAAAGGTAATCGAGGAGTGGAGGCGAGGAAGGAAACGTGGAAACAAATGTGTTTTTATGAAATGAGAGTCACCTTCTCCACTCGCACATTATCAGTCAAATTATGTTTACAGTGATGGAATCCTAAAATAAATGTGTAGTGATAGAAACACATTTAGCTAGTTGTTCAAGATATTGTATGAATAAAAGGATAAGTAGCATATCGTTTTTAAATGTGTGCATTCTTATCCCCTTTAAATCAACAACTGATTCTAAGGGAGTGTGGCAGATTTTAAAACACTTCCGCGCTACTTGCCGGGAGGATACTCTTGTGCATCCTCTGCTGAAGTAGGTAATGGAGGAGGGGTGCAGACTCCTAATAACGAATTCACACTCTCCTCGATCACTCAACCACTTATCAGTTCCCGCTCACAGAGGAGGACGGAGGAGTCGAGGAGAGGAGAGACTTTTACCCAATTGAGAATCTCCCAATCAGTCATCTATATACTCGAAGTGTGTCTGTCTGTTGGTCCATCCGTCCATGTTGCCGTGTGTGTGTGTGTAAGAGAAAAAGAGAGATGAGAGAGAACCTGTACTACTGTACTATGTGATTGTGATTGTGCTACCTGTTGAGCTACACATACTTCATGCTATTGACAAGCAGTTCTTTGGAGCGTTCTCATTTGGGAAGGAACACACACCGTTCAAATTAACTGCTTTAGTCCGCTTTAGTTAGCTTCACTCCTACATTTGTTTACTAAACAAAACAAATGTCCTCCTTTGCATGGCTTGAGTGCTTCCTGCCCCAGCCTACTGSTATGACAACACAGACATGGAAAACAACAAGCAGAAAAAAGATTTTGTCTGAAAGGCTAGCTGCTGTTGGGTGTTGACCYTGCCCTAACCTAATCCCTGGATTGATCTAATGGTGGATTTGATCTCCCTGTGTGCATAGCTATTATCTAGCGTGTGTTTATGTTTATATCAGAGATCTCTCTCCAAACTCTGACCAGAATTACCAATCTCCACATACCTGACCAGAATGATTGCCTCCATGGTAACAACACACCCCGACCACTGCCTAATGCAGAGTAGACCCACCCTCAACAACAGTGGTCTAACCACACACACGCACACACACGCACACACACACACACACACACACACAGTGAATCAAATTATGAATGGCGTCTACTTATGTACTGTATGTATGTCAGCTTGCTGATATGTTCTAGAGATGTACTACYGAGTTGTGCAGTGGTCTAAGGCACTGCATCTCAGTGTAAAAGGTGTCACTACAGTCCCTGGTTCAAATCCAGGCTGTATCACATCTGGCTGTGATTGGGAGTACCATAGGGTGGTGCACAGTTGGTCCAGTGTTGTTTGGGGTAGGCCATCATTGTAAATTAGAATTAGTTATTAACTTACTTGCCTGGTTAAATAAAAAAATACTAATAAATTGAATCAGTGTGATGACATGGCCTATATTTTCATAGGAAATGGTTCCATCTACAGGTTCAATGTGGTCAATGCAGTCTAGAAACATTTTTGCACCACTTCCCCATAGTGTTTCTCACACTGTCAGCGGAGGGTGCTGTTCTACAAGGCCAGTCCTAGAGAGATCACTAGTCTGGATTGTCAGGCTTGTAGCAGTGAAAGCAGAGATGATTCACAGCTGCACTTCAGATGTTATGATACCTAACTAACATACATGGCATCTTGTKTCAGTGCTGATCCCCAATGACATCAATGCTACACACTCTCTCTGTAATCAACTACAACTGGTCTATGCTGATCTGTACAGATTGTAACTTGAGTCATGTGGGTGTGAATGCATCAATGTAAGAGTGTATCCTGTATKATAAACTGGGTGGTTCGAGCMCTGAATGCTGATTGTCTAACAGCTGTGATATATCAACCGTATTCCACTGGTATGACAAAATATGTATTTTTACTGCTCTAATTACATTGGTAACCAGTTTATAAGAGCAATAAGGCACCTCAGGGGTTTGTGATATATGGCCAATATATCACGGCTAAGGGCTGTATCCAGGCACTCCGCTTTGCATCGCTGCTGTAAGAACAGCCTTAGCCATGGTATATTGGCCATATACCACACCTCGGGAATTATTGATTAATTAGGATGTCTTCTCTTTCAGCATGTATTTATTTATTTATTTTTATTTCACCTTTATTTAACCAGGTAGGCAAGTTGAGGAACAAGTTCTCATTTACAGCAGTTCGACACATACAACAACACAGAGTTACACATGGAGTAAAACAAACATACAGTCAATAATACAGTAGAAAAATAAGTCTATATACAATGTGAGCAAATGAGGTGAGATAAGGGAGGTAAAAGCAAAAAAAGGCCATGGTGGCGAAGTAAATACAATATAGCAAGTAAAACACTGGAATGGTTGATTTGCAGTGGAAGAATGTGCAAGTAGAAATATAAAATAATTGGGTGCAAAGGACAAAAAAAATATAATATACAGTAGGGGAGAGTAGTTGTTTGGTCTAAATTATAGATGGCTATGTACAGGTGCAGTAATATGTGAGCTGCCTGACAGCTGGTGCTTTAATGAGGGAGATAAGTGTTTCCAGTTTCAGAGATTTTTGTAGTTCGTTCCAGTCATTGGCAGCAGAGAACGTGAAGGAGAGGCGGCCAAAGGAGGAATTGGCTTTGAGGGTGACCAGAAGAGTATACCTGCTGGAGATATCGCGTGCTACAGGTGGTGCTGCTATGTGACCAGCGGAGCTGAGATAAGGGGGGACTTTACCTAAGGGTCTTGTAGATGACCTGGAGCCAGTGGGTTTGGCGACGAGTATGAAGCGAGGGCCACCAACGAGAGCGTACAGTGGTGGGTAGTATATGGGGCTTTGGTGACAAAACGGATGGCACTGTGATAGACTGCATCCAATTTATTGAGTAGGGTATTGGAGGCTATTTTGTAAATGACATCGCCGAAGTCGAGGATCGGTAGGATAGTCAGTTCTACGAGGGTATGTTTGGCAGCATGAGTGAGGATGCTTTGTTGTGAAATAGGAAGCCGATTCTAGATTTAACTTTGGATTGGAGATGTTTGATGTGAGTCTGGAAGGAGAGTTTACAGTCTAACCAGACACCTAGGTATTTGTAGTTGTCCACATATTCTAAGTCAGAACCGTCCAGAGTAGTGATGCTGGCAGGCGGGCAGCGATCGGTTGAAGAGTATGCATTTATTTTTTACTTGCATTTAAGAGCAGTTGGAGGCCACGGAAGGAGAGTTGTATGGCATTGAAGCTCATCTGGAGGGTTGTTAACACAGTGTCCAAAGAAGGGCCAGAATTATACAGAATGGTGTCGTCTGCGTAGAGGTGGATCAGAAGACTCACCAGCAGCAAAAGCGACATCATTGATGTATACAGAGAAGAGAGTTGGCCCAAGAATTGAAACCTGTGGCACCCCCATAGAGACTGCCAGAGGCCCGGACAACAGGCCCTCCGATTTGACACACTGAACTATATCTGAGAAGTAGTTGGTGAACCAGGCGAGGCAATCATTTGAGAAACCCAGGCTATCGAGTCTGCCGATGAGGATGTTGGTGATGTGTGGTATGGATGTGGTAGTGACTGTGGTGTGTGTGTGTGTGGTGCGTGGTGTGTGTGTGTGTGTGTGGGTGGTTGTGTGTGTGTGTGTGTGTGTGTGTGTGTGTGTGTTGGTGTGTGTTGTGTGGTTGTGGTTCTGCTCTTTTATGACTAGCATAGCATATTGTGTGGTGCATTGTGGTTTATCTCACACCAACAATGAGTTGGAGTGTGGAATTATAGACATAATGTCCCGCTGTAGATGTAATGATGTGATTCAACTCCATTATGTGTGTTGACATGTTGTATCAGACACATGCAATGAAAGGCTTTCAAAGCCCTCGCTTTTTCCTTCGACACCCCTCCCTCCCCCTTCTCTCTCTCACTGTCCACTCTTCTCTCTTCTCTCTCTCTCTCTCTCTCCTCTCCTCTCTCTCTCTCTCTCTCTCTTCTCTCTCTCTCTCTCTTCTCTCTCTCTCTCTCTCTCTCCTCTCTTTCTCTCACGTGTACTCTCTCTTCCCCTCAATTCTCTATTGCTCTCCACATTGTCTCTGTACTGTATCTCTTCCCTTCCTTTCAACTGATAAATAGTGTACTCCATAATGTGTTCCAGATGTGGAACCCCTTCTCCGTCTCTCCCTCTCCCCCTGCCTACTCTCAGAAGGCTGACTGAAGTCCCCCAGTATCCCTCGGGCCCCTTACCCCCTCCTCTATAAGCCACAGTGTTCACCCAAAAGGTCAAGGGTGACTGGAGTTCCACCGAAACAGGATTGTGGGACCAGAAAATGTATATTCCAGATGGTGCAGACTGTAATGTTATGAGCCTTTTGGATTTATTTTTTCTGGGTTTTTCAAAGTCATTGTTACGTTGTATTAGCGTTGCATGTGAGATGAGACTGATAGTCCAGCAAAGTCAGTGCAAAGCCCTCTCCTTCCCTGCTTCTCTCCCTCCCGCCTGCCCCCTCATCCCTCCCTCGATGGGAACCAGCTGGGCCGAGCTGGGGGATGTGGGGTGGGATGGAGAGAGAGAGGGAGAGGGGGATGGGGAGAACAGGGGCCCAGGTGTTCCCTGCCCTCTCATAATACAGGACTAATGCAGACACACAGTCACACACTCAAACACACTGTCATTCAGGTGTAGACACTCACTTATTTGGACATCCACACATGCAAACCCGCTCACTGGGCCAGTAGGAACAGGGAGAGTTAATACAGTGAGTGTGGTGTACTGTCGATCAGTGATCTCTGACTTGGGCTAAAGCACTTAACGATCCAAACAGCTGCTGCTCATGTAAACTCTCCAACACGCTCTAGCTTTCTCTGTCTGACAGACTCTCTCTCTCTCTTTTCCACTCCAATTCTCTCTCACCTCATCCCACTCTTTCGCCCTCTCCAACTGCCTCTTCCCATCTCTCTTCCTCTCTCATCTCGAAATCTCCATAACTCTTTCTCCCTCCATTCTCAAGCTGTTTATTCTCTCTCTCTCTCTCTCTCTCTCCTCTCTCTCTCTCTCTCTCTCTCTCTTCTCTCTCTCTCTCTCTCTCTCTCTCTCTCTCTCTCTCTCTCTCTCTCTCTCGCTCTCTCTCTCTCTCTAAACTCTTTTGCTCAAGCTGGTTAGATGTACACACAATGCACCAAGCAGACATGGAGTGTGGGGGAGTGTGTGTTACTTGTTGAGTTTTCTCAATGGGTTAGTCTGGAGTTGAAGACCAACCAAAAGCACAAAGAGATCATCTATCCACTTCCTGTACTATCATCTCTGTTGATTATGTCATAGGCCCAAATGAGAAGACATCTTGTTTCATGTGTTTGCATGGGGGTCGTGTTCACCATACAGTTAATGCTTGTTGAGTCTTGAGTCCTCAGAAAAAGCAAGCTGCTTGATTGCAGGAACTGTTTTCAGACAATAAACCGCCATGTGTCTCCAATCAGGAGACTTCCGCCCCTTTGTGTGTGCGAGGCAGATCATTACTTTGAAGCCCCTCTCACCCGTTCTGTGTGTGGTGTGTTCAGACAGCCCTAAGCTGGGTGGTAAATCATCACTTCAAGGCCAAATCACCCGCTGCGTTTTATATATTTGTGTGTGTGTGTGCATGTTTGTGTGTCTTCCCAGGGAGCCCAAAGGCCCTAGAGCTGACCTAAAGAATCCATGTTTAGCCCTGTGAACTAGTTCAACTCAAACTGTCTCAGTTCTGTTAGATAATGAAATATGTGTAATACGGATACATAAGGTTTTCAAAACAGACAAACAGCTCTGCTTCTCTCTCACACATAACACTCTTATGCACACACACACACACACACACACACACACACACACACACACACACACACACACACACACACAACACCACACACACACACACACACACACACACACACACACAACACACACACACACACACACACACACACACACAACACACACTGCATAGGAGGAGTATTGCCTAGATAGGCTGTTTCAACACCTGAACTCTACAGCGGGGAAACCTGGACAACCTATATTACGCACCGTCACACACACACACACACACACACACACACCACACACACACACTGCTAGGGAGAGTATTGCCTTAGATAGGGTTTCAACACCTGAACTCTACAGCGGGGAAACCTGGACAACCTATATACTGCACCGTCTCATTCACAACACACACACACCTTCATGACCTAAAACATCGGCACCACAATCCAACTCGCACACGAACATCAATAACCTAGAATCATCTCACTTACGCAATTACTACCACATTCACAGCAACCTATTAAACCTCTCTCTCACTCTGACAGGATGAGGCCCCCCCTCTCTCTCTCTCTCTCTCTCTGACAGATGAGGCCTCTCTCTCTCTCGACAGGATGAGGCCTCTCTCTCTCTTTCTCTCTCTCTCTCTGCCAGAATGAGGCCCCTCTCTCTTCTCTCTCTCACTCTGACAGAATGAGGCCTCTCTCTCTCTCGCTCTCTGACAGAATGAGGCCTCTCTCTCTCTCTCTCTCTCTCTTTCTCTCTCTGACAGAATGAGGCTTCGCTCTCTCTCTGACAAGAATGAGCCCTCTCGCTTCTCTCCTCTGCCAGAATGAGGCCTCTCTCTCCTTCTCTCTTTCGTCCAGAATGAGGCCTCTCTCTTCTCTCTGACAGAATGAGGCCTCTCTCTCTCTCTCTGACAGAATGAGGCCTCTTCTCTCTCTGCAGAATGAGCCTCTCTCTCTCCTCTCTGCCAAATGAGGCCTCTCTCTCTCTCTCGCTCTCTCTCTCTCCGCTC
>NC_036869.1:886907-911505 GCF_002910315.2 Salvelinus sp. IW2-2015 | reverse complement strand
TTGCCGTCTTTTACGTTTTTCTAAAAACAATAATCAGAAGTTAGCAAATTTCATTTATTCCAAACAACTATCATTTAGCCACAAAAGAGTTAGACAGAAATATATTGCCGATAAATCCTTCCTCTCCTTCTGCTGTCAAAAGCCAGGAAAACAGTTGTCAGTAAACTGACCTTACCAACCAGTTTACTAACGCTACCACCCAAGTTTCAAACCATTTCCCCAAACAACTGCCGTTTTGACCATTTTCGCAACATTTTACAGAAAAAATGTCGCCTATATTAAAATCCTTCCCCTTGTCTGCTTTTCAAGTACGAAGTCGGACTTCAAATCGGCACCATCTGCTAGGACAAAGCTATCCGTAACCTATGCTGTCGACTTTTCTAAAACAATCAGAATTACAGATTACATTATTTCAAAAACAAATACATTTTGACCACAAAAGAGTTAGACCAAAAATATTTTTATAAATCCTTCTCTACTTCTCTTCAACTGCCGAAACAGTATTCATAATGGAACTTACTACACATTTACAACCTACCACAATTTTTTCAAACTTTCCCAAACAACCCAGTTTGACCATTTCGCAACATTAACAGAAAAAAATGTCTGCTATATAAAATCTTCCCCTTCTGGTCTGCGTTCAAGTACTAGTCGACCAAACGGCTTAACGTAAACCACCGTCTCATTCCACACCACACACACACCTTCATACCTAAAACATCGGCCACACATCCACTCGCACACGAACATCAATAACCTAGATATCATCTCACTTACGCATTACTACCACATTCACAGCAACCTATTAAAACCTCTCTCTCACTCTGACAGGATGAGGCCCCCTCTCTCTCTCTCTCTTCTCTCTGACAGATGAGGCCTCTCTCTCTCTCCTGACAGAGATGAGGCCTCTCTCTCTCTTTCTCTCTCTTCTCTCTGCCAGAATGAGGCCCCTCTCTCTCTCTCTCTCACTCTGACAGAATAGCCTCTCTCTCTCGCTCTCTCTGACAGAATGAGGCCTCTCTCTCTCTCTCTCTCTCTCTTTCTCTCTCTGACAGAATGAGGCTCCTCTCCTCTGAACAGTATGAGCCTCTCGCTCTCTCTCTCCAGAATAGCCTCTCTCTCTCTTCTCTCTTTCTTCCAGAATGAGGCCTCTCTCTTTCTCTCTGACAGAAGAGGCCTCTCTCTCTCTCTCTCTGACAGAATGAGGCTCTCTCTCTCTCTACAGACATGAGCCTCTCTCTCCTCTCCCAGAATGAGCTCTCTCTCTCCTCTCTCTCTCTCTCTCTCCTCTCTCTCTCTCTCTCTCTCTCTCTCTCTACTCTCTCTCTCTCTCTCTCTCACTCTCTCGACAGAATAGCCTCTCCTCATCTCTCATCTCTCCTCGCTCGCTCTCTCTCTGACAGAATGAGGCCTCTCTCTCTGTGTGTTGAGGGTGAAATGTAATCTGTGTGGTGCTGACTGGACAGTCCAAGGCTGTGGGGAAGAGAGGAGTGATGAGAGAGAAGGGCTGATGAAACCAGACTGTGTCCACCTTTGTGCTCAGGCACACTGACAGACAACCCTGTCCGGGGTCCTGAATGGACCTCTTTGTGAGAGCCTGGAATTGGGTCAGCATCAGAAGACTATAGCTCACTGACTAGAGGCTCTATCTACAAGTATATCCGTCTCTTCTCTCTCTCTCTTTCACTCCTTCTCCCTCTCTTTCTCTCCCTCTCTCCATCTCTGAGTAATATTTGTCTATTCTTTCCTCTCCTTCCCCCTCTCTCCAGCTCTCTGCCCTGAATATCTGTTTATAATTTTTCTCTCTCCCCCTCTTTCTTTCCCTATCTATCTCTGTCTATAATATGTTTATTCTGTCTTTCGCTCCCTCTCCTTCCCCCTCTCTCCAGCACCCTTCACTGAATATCTGTTTATTCCCTTTATCTCTCTTCTCTCCCTCTTTTTATCTAAACTTTCCCTCTCTCCAGCTCTCAGACAGCAGGAAAACACATTTCTCTCTCCAGGCCATGTGTGACTTATTCCACTCTTCCTCTCCTTCTCTCCTCCTTCAAGTTCTTCTACACCAATATTTCAGTAATACCTCACTGAACTTTACTAAACTGTGTAGACTATATGGCCCACACTGTTAGTTGGCACATTAACACTACCCTTATACAAGTGGAGGCTGGTGGGAGGAGCTATAGGAGGACGGGCTCATTGTAATGGCTGGAATAGAACGGAGTCGTACATGTAGTTTCCATATCTTTGATGTGTTAGGTACCATTCCATTTATTCCATTCCAATCTTTACAATGAGCCTGTCCTCCTATAGCTCCTCCCACCAGCCTCCACTGCCTCATAACTAACATTGACTAACTGCATTACAAAGAGCTTTTCTACACTCATTTAATGACAGTGAAATACCTTATTCTATTAGCGTAACTGTCACGATCGTGTGGAGGAGAGACGGACCAAAACGCAGCATGTGAAAAATAAGCCATCTTCTTTTTATTTGAAGAAGGAAAAAACACGAACTCTGGCTGCCCATGGCTGGCGGGCGACTCTGGCTGCCCATGGCTGGCGGGCGACTCTGGCTGCCCATGGCTGGCGGGCGACTCTGGCTGCCCATGCTGCGGCACTCTGCTGCCCATGGCTGGCGGGCGACTCTGGCTGCCCATGGCTTGCGGGCGACTCTGGACGTCATGGCAGGCTGACGGCTCTGGACGCTCATGGCAGGCGACCTCTGGACGTTCATGGCAGGCTGACGGCTCTGGACGCTCATGGCAGGCTGGCGCTCTGGCAGATCCTGTCTGGTTGGCGTCTGCACCGTCTGCGCTCGGCAGATCCTGTCTTGGTTGGCGGGTCATGTGCAGATCCGTTGTGCGTCTGCAACTGCTACGAATGGCTCTAGCAGCTCCTGACTGACGAACGGCTCTGACAGCTCGGACAGACGGGCGCTCTGACAGCTCGGGCAGACAACTCAGAGCACTGCAACAGATGGCTCAGACGCGCACTGGGGAGACGGATGGCTCAATGGCGCGGGAACGATGGCTCAGATGGCGCTGGGGAGACGGATGGCTCAGATGGCGCTGGGGAACGGATGGCTCAGATGGCGCTGGGGAGACGGATGGCTCAGATGGCGCTGGGGAGACGGATGGCTCAGATGCGCTGGGGATGCTCAGATGCTGGGAACGGATGGCTCAGATGGCGGCTGGGGAGACGCGATGCCTCAGATGGCACTGGGGAGACGGATGGCTCTGGCCGGATGAGGCGCACTGTAGGCCTGGTGCGTGGTGCCGGAACTGGTGGTACCGGCTGGAGACACGCATCTCAAGGCTAGTGCGGGAGAAGGAACAGGGCATACTGGACCCTGGATACGCACATTAGGCCTAGTGCGTGGTGCCGGCACTTGGTACCGGCTGGGACACGCACTTCAAGGCTAGTGCGGGAGCACAACAGATGCACAGGACTCTGGAGACGCACAGGAGACTTGGTGCGTGTGCGTAGGCACAGGTGGTAATGGGCGGGAACACGCACCATTGGACGAGTGCGTGGAGGAGGAACAGGGCTCTGGAGACACACTGGGAAGCCTGGTGCGTTGTGTAGCACTGGTGAACTGGACTGGGGCGGGAGGTGGCACCGGAAATACCGGACCGTGCAGCGCTACTGACTCCCTTGACACCGAGCCTGCCCAACCCTACCTGTTGAATCTCCCCGTCGCCCGCCCAGTGGAGTGGAATAACCCGCACCGGGCTATGTAGGCGAACCGGGGACACCATGCGTAAGGCTGGTGCCATGTAACCGCGCCGAGGAGACGCACTGGAGACCAGACGCGTTGAGCCGGCTTCATGGCACCTGCTCAATGCCCAATCTAGCCCTACCAGTGCGGGGAGGTGAATAACCCGCACCGGCTATGAACACTACAGGAAGACACCGTGCCTCTACTGCGTAACCAGGTGTCCGCCCGTACTCCCGCTCTCCAGGTTAGCCTGGGAAGTGGGCGCAGTCTCCTACCTGCCCTCGGCCCACTACCTCTAAGCCCCCCCCAAGAAATTTTTGGGTTGTACTTGCGGGCTTCCAGCCTTGCCTCCGTGCTGCCTCCTCATATCGCCTCCTCTCGGCTTTCCCTTGCCCTCCAACTCTTCACGAGGAGGCGATATTCTCCCGTTGTGCCCAATCCCCTTTCCATCCAAAATCTCCTCCCATGTCCATGAATCCTTTTCCTTCTCCTTGCCACTGATCACCTGCTTTCCTTGTTTGTGGGAATTCTTCACGATGTTGATGAGAGACGGACAAAAACGCAGCATGGGAAAAATAAGCCATCTTCTTTATTGAAGAAGGAAAAAACACGAAAACGTAACCACTACACAAAAACAACAATACACGTGAACTACAAAACGCAAAGTGCACACAACAAAGCACTATACGTTTAGAACATAGAACAATTACCCACAAATACAATGCCTATGCCCCTACAATATGGCTCCCAATCAGAGACAATGAAAACATCTGTCTCTGATTGAGAACCACTCAGCAACCATAACATACCTAGACACCTTCACTCAACCATATACTTTCCTAGAAACATTCACTCAAACACAAACCCATACACTCTAACACAGGGTCAAACTCATTCCACGAGGGCCTAGTGTCTGCATTTTGGTTTTCCCTCCAATAAAGCCCTAGACAACCAGGTGGATTCCTAAACTAAGTAGTATGTTGTAATTCATCAACAAGTACAAGGAGACGAAAACCCGCAGACACTCGCCCCCGTGGAATGAGTTTGACACTAGTGCTCAAACAAATCCCCCTAGACACTACAACCACCCAAGACAAGACAAAAACACAAACATACCCCATGTCACACCCTGACCTAACTAAAATAATAAAGAAAACAAAGAATACTAAGGCCAGGGCGTGACAGTAACTCGTGAAACTTCACTGACAGTTAGTGCTGAGCAATTAGTGCTTTTATGGGTCGCTTCGGTTTCCGTTTCCGTTCCATTATTAAAAAATAATCACATTAAATGCATTATGAAATATAATGACATAAAACATTTTTTTTTTATAGCTTTTTAATGGAAATTCCAAAGCCCAAAATAGTGAACATTCAGTTGCCTAAAACATTTCTCTCTAGAGAAGTGGTGCATTGGGCTCACAAAAAACAGAACTAAATGCAATTCAAGTAATTCAACCAACATTGGTCAATTAGTTGTTTAATAACAAAAAAACTAAATGTGGGTTAATAGCTCAGCACTACGGACAGGGTGTGTCCCCCCACTGATCCAGGGTCATTTATCAAAGCTGAGTTCACACAACAGTACTCCAAACTTTGTGTGTGCCTGTTTTCCCAAAGAGATTGGTCTTTATCAATTTTGAACTTGACAGGAAAGTGTGCGTAGCCTGGCCTATTTAATTTCAGGGCCTATTCCAAAGCAGGAGATAGAAACACATTTTCATGTATTGATAAAAAAAATATTGAACAACAGTTCATACTTTACATAGAAGTGTGGGCTGTAGCATTTTCTTTTAAATTGTTTGAAATGATAATCAATTTTACAAAATGCACGGCCAGTGTGCACTATATTTAGTTTGGAAAAGTCGTTGCAACGTTCTGCCCACAACTTTACAGAAATGTGACCAAATTTGCCATTGAGCTTTCTTTTAGGAACTATGATGGCCTGGTTCCAACGTCACCAAAACATGCATCAAAGATTTTTTATTTTTTTTGTTACCATAAAATGTGAATGGTAAGGTGCTGTCGTCAGAAGTTATAAGGATAATTTAGTCCCTAATGGCAGCCTGCAGTACTCGGTCGGCCTTCAACTTGAGTTACTCAATGGGAGGGGGGAAAAAGAACTAGCCTGCAGCTCTACTTCCTGGAGTAGCTCAAACTGCGCATGTTCCGTCTCCATAAGACGCCATCTTAACCGACTTCATTTGGCTTCAATGCGTTTTCGAATCTTCACATAGGAATGAATGGTGTCATGTGATCGATGGCTTTGTCCATTTATATTGGTTGTAGGTACAAATACAATTTTGCTCTGATTTATCAATGTAAACATGTGTATATTTGACAAATCCCAATCCTTTGTGGCACACACAAATCCTAGAATATCCACGTACGCCAGAATTTAGTAAGAAATGTACGCAAGGTTGATAAAGGACGAACCAGGGCTGTATCTGGGCTCAGACAGAGTTCTAAATGCTTCCTCTCATCTCCTTCTCAGTCCTAGAACACACAGGCACACACACACATGTACACAAACACGCAAGCGCACACTTGTGCGTACAAAGAAAGAGAGATGGAGAGAAAGAGAGGGAGAGAGAGAGCTTCCTCCCATCAGAGTTTGACAGACTGAGAGAAAAATTCATGTGAAGGGCTAGACAGGAAATGACCTCGCTGGAGCAGGGGCGCCTGAGCACCCCTGATCCCAGATTTGTTGGAAGACATTACTCACTGTGATCTCTAATAGACATGCATGAGAATTGGACTAATGCTCTTATGGGCTCTCACTCACTGTCAGCAATCCTAGGAATTTATAGATACAAAAATTGCATCACTTGGGTTAAATCATTTTTGTGTGTATTTGTGCATGCGTGCATGTGTGTCAGTGTGTGTGCGGTACATGTGCACAATTGTCTATGGGGGGTGTGTGAGCACTGTTTTATGACAACCTTGTCTCCAGATCAGTGCTCCTGTAGAATATTTTTCATGTTCTGCGGTAAAAGATGGCGTACATTTTTCACAGGTTGTCTTGGTGATTGTTACACCACTACTTCTTTCACTCTGGTCTTCTACAAGATGTGGAGGTTGTGGTTACTCTACAAGTGCACTTCCTCTTGCACCATCAAGATAGAAACCTCTTGGTACAAGCTGTGGGGTATTAAGGCTGCGTTTACACAGGCAGACTAAATAGTGGCAAAAGATCTGATCGTCAAAAGACCAATTAGTGACAAATGAGAATTGGGCGTCCTAAGAAACTCAGCCTATCAGGAAGCTATGCTATTCTACATCCTCACACACAGTAGTCAGCATTACACAGTACAATGACTAGACAACAACCTACAACCTACAGTCCACTACATGACTACACTGCAACCTACAGTCCACTACATGACTACACTGCAACCTACAGTCCACTACATGACTACACTACAACCTACAGTCCACTACATGACTACACTGCAACCTACAGTCCACTACACGACTACACTGCAACCTACAGTCCACTACATGACTACACTACAACCTACAGTCCACTACATGACTACACCGTAACCTACAGTCTACTACATGACTACAGCGAAACTTACAGTCCACTACATGACTACACTACAACCTACAGTCTACTACATGACTCCACTACAACCTACAGTCCACTACATGACTACACCGTAACCTACAGTCTACTACATGACTACAGCGAAACTTACAGTCCACTACATGACTACAGCTAAACTTACAGTCCACTACATGACTACACTGCAACCTACAGTCCACTACATGACTACACTACAACCTACAGTCCACTACATGACTGCACTACAACCTACAGTCTGCTACATGGCTCACTGTGACTAGACTACAACCTACAGCCTACAGTCTGCTGCATGGCTCACTGCACTGAACACTCACTACATAGACCATGCTTTGTACCCAGTCTTTCAAGGTGAGATCCTAAACAATGATTTGGCAGTGATCTGTAGTCTTAACACAGGCACCATGACCTGAATTCCTCTTGTATAATGTAAACCATGTGTGTTTGAATGAGCTCCCCCGACCGGCCAGCTTGAATTAGCTGGTGTTCATTGATGAGGGCATGGGTAAATGACCTGCAAGATATCTTTCTCTATTTTTCTATATCTTCTATCTTGTAGAAGTGTATTAATAACAGCAGTAACACAGTTTTAAGGTGTTGTTATTTTGTGTGAGCTAGGTTATCTCAGTTCCACACTCTCTGTCTTTTCTTCCTCTGGTGATTGGCTGCCTGTGTAGCTCTATTATGCACTTTGAACCGTGTGCGAGGAGGGAGTCAGTCAGGGGGACTGAGTCAGGGGGACACTCGTGGGAAGGAAGGCTTCCCGTCTGCTTTCTCTATGCCAAGTATAGAATCCTGCCTCGCGACCCCCGGTGGTGCGGGGGCGTGCAGAAAACTTGGTCAAAGGGTTCGGTCACGTCTCTCTCTCTCTCTGCCTCGAATACAACAATATATATGCGTACCTTTCTCCCACGCATTTGATTAGTTTCAGAGGACGCGTGTGTGTGTGACACATGTGTGTGTTCATGCGCGCGCTTGTGCGTATTTGCGCGCGCACCTCTGTATCCTGTGCGCCAGGCACTGTCCACATCTGGTCTTGGCGGGGACGGGAGTTGCGGGGGAGGGGCTGAGCATTTGTGTGTGTGAGTGTGTGTGTGCTCTGCGCCTGAACCCTGCGTTTTGTGGACGTCTGTAATTTGCACCAGATGACCAATTGGGGGATGGAGCATTCTGGGGAGGTGAGCGTTCCTCACACGGCATAACATCGCAGCGCACAAATGAACTTAGTATATGGACAACGCTGCATAACCATGGATCCAGACACTTCCTCACACTAAACTTTGTGCAGAGAAACTTCCTCTCCCCGTTTTTTGGAGCAACAAGTGGATAATGGATATATCAGACACGAAAGTGAGAGTGGAGGGTCGGGGTAACTGCACTTAAACACAAAGGGGAATGCTGCATCAGAAGGTTGTTCCAACTGCCGTTTGGGAATGGATACCGGTAATTTTGTGGCGGTCATCTGCTTTCTCCTTTTTTCCTGTAATGGGCTCCTTTCACCCTCACCCGCCAGCGGCTTCTGTCCCGAGCGCTGCGATTGCCAGCACGCGCAGCACCTCCTCTGCACAAACCGAGGGCTTCGCGCGGTACCCAAGGTGCCCTCCTCGCGGGTCCCAGAGGACATACTTGTCTTCAGCCTCGGGGGAAACTTCATTGGTAACATCTCTGCCTTCGACTTCACTCGGTATGGAAATCTTATACGGTTGAACTTACAGTATAATCAAATACAGACCATTCACCCTAAAGCGTTTGAAAAGCTCTCCAAATTGGAGGAGCTGTATTTGGGCAACAATCTGATATCAACAATACCCCCAGGAACTTTACAGTCACTGAAAAAACTGACAACTTTGTATGGCAATAACAATGACATGAAGAAGATCACTCCAGAGCTGTTTGGTAACTTAGAGAGCGTTGTGAGGCTGAGGTTGGATGGGAACGCCATAGAACTGTTACAGGACTCGGTGTTCAAGAGCTTGACCAATCTGCATTATCTCCATCTAGAATCGAACCAGCTGAGCCACATTCACAGAAATGCCTTTTCCAAGCTCATCAAACTGCGCTTTCTCAACCTGGCGCAGAACAAACAGACGGCCGTGCGTAATGTGTTTACGTTTTCCCAGCTCAGGTCACTGTCTACCTTGCTGCTCTCTGAAAATGAAATACAATACGTCGGAAACCACGTCTTTCAAAATCTGAAAAAGCTGTCTAAACTATCCCTCAGCAATAACAACATCTCCCGGTTGGAGAGCGAGGCTTTGAAGGGGCTGTCAAGCGTGAGAGAGTTTCTGATGGATGGGAACGAGCTGGAAGATATTCCCGCGGGACTTCTTGACCCGCTGGAGCAAATCGAGGAGCTGGACTTTAGTCGCAACCACATTTCCAACGTGAACCCGATGGCTTTTAAAAAACTAAAGCACCTGAGGGTTTTAAAACTCAAAGACAACCGGCTCACGAGCCTCTCCGGTCACATATTCGCCCTCAACAGCCGCCTTTACGATTTGGATCTCCATGGCAACAACTGGACGTGTGACTGCCGCCTGAGCGAGCTAAAACAGTGGATGACGTCGGCGCACTCTCAAGGGAAGCTGCTGACCGTTTTTGTGAAGTGTCATCACCCAGCGACACTGAACGGGAAGTATCTGGATTATGTCAACAGCTCCCAGCTACAGACCCAAGGGAATTGGAGCCATTTGTGTGAGACCCAAATTGGGCCTGAGGAGAGCAGAGGTGGGGGGGTCCTGGAGAAGGAGGTGGAGGAGAGGATGATGAGAGAGGGGGAGGTGAGGAAGGATGTAGAAGAGCAGAGGGGAATTGGAAGTAGAGCAGGAGTGGAGATGAAGGCAATAGAGGAAGAGAACAGGGGTAGAGAGGAAGAGGAGAGAAAGGAGGGAGAACAGGAGGTAGGTATCCATCAGGAACAGGGAGGGCCAGAGGAGCGGGACAAATCCCTGTCGTTGGACAGGAAAAGGAGGAAGAAAATATCCGCCAGCCCCAGGTCGCGACTTTCTGCTGGGAAGCGTGAGAAAGGGAGGCGGGGTTCCGTTCTGGGCCGTGGCATTCCTCAAACACAAGCCCCTTCGCTCATCAACCCCATGGCCCCAACCACAACCGTGCCTCAGACACTTGACAGCCAAAATAGCCATGGAAACCGTCTAGGTGGACCAATCACAGAGCTCACCACCTCAGAGGAGCGGTTTGACCTTCTCAGAGGCGGTCAGGAGTATGGTCTACCTGTAATGACAGACCCCTGTATGTTCAACCGTCACTTCCTCACCAACGTGACCGTTGACCAGGTCGCCTCCAGCACGGCCACAGTCCACTGGACCACACGCCACCACCTCCGATTCACACCGGGAGCCGGACCGGGACTAGACGAGGTCCACTACCGCTTGCTGTACGACCGGTTCGGGACATCTGGCCGTTTCCCCCGCTATGTGTTTGCCCGTGGCGGGGCGCGGTCTGTGATGTTACGAGAACTCCGCCCAGAAGTCACCTACATGGTGTGTGTGGAGGGGGTGGTGGGAGGGGCCGTGTGTCAGGTGGCGCCCAGGGACCACTGCGCTGGATTGGTCACTCTCCCAGAGGAGTCTCGTCGCCAAGGGACACTGACCTCCGATCTCCACCTGGTCACCATTGCAACGCTGGCCGTCAACGCCATCCTCCTGCTGGTGATTGGTGGAGCCTGGCTAGGGCAGAGTTTGAGGCGGAAACTGAAAAGGAGGAAGTCGGCGGTGCATGTGCGTCACATGTACTCCACGCGGCGACCGTTCCGCGGCTCCATGGCAACGACGGCGGCTGTGTCGACTGACTTTACCAGTTTCCAGAGCAGCCGGCCTCCACGGCTCGGAACCCTGGAGGAAGGGGGAGACCTCATTGAGTTCCCCTGCGACCGTTTCCTTGACAACAGCCCCACCCGTAGAGACAACAGCAACATGCAGAGGTTTTGTGATTAGTAGAACCCTAGAGACCTACACTCTTAGAAAAAACAGTGCTACCTAGAACAAAAAAGGGTTGTCCTATGGGGACAGCCAAAGAACCCCTTTGGAACCCTTTTTCTAAGAGTGTAGAACATGAAAAAAATTGCGCTGTGTGACCCATATATACTATTCATGTTATTGTGAGCCATTAGATAATCCAACAGTAGAACCCTTATCTAGAACCTGAGAACACCAAGACACCATCACATCCTCAGGAGAATGTCTAAGGTGCTGCAGAGACAGAAACAGAACTGGACTGGAATTGAACCTGCACTGTAGGGCACTTCACCACAATAGCAGGACCACAGCCAGGGTGTTAGGACCAGGGACGACCCCCCCCCCCCCCCCCAGCACACCATCATATGCTGTAAACAAGTCCCTGCACCAAGATGCAATTGGATGCATCTTGGTGCAGAGAAATCTCTCTCATAATAAAGCCATAATAATATTTGTCATGTGACATAGGCTACTGTTGAGCAGAGACGTTTTTAGGATTTCCACAAACGGGGATCATCTGTTAGCAGGTCTCGATAATTTTTTTGCCTTTTACAAAACGCATTTCATGCAATTCTACGTCATTTACATGATAAAAGACATTAGCTGAATATTTTTTAATACCACACAAATTACCTAAATTAGTGGCTACTCTAACACTGACAAACTGAGGTCAATCTGGTCTTGAATTCAAACAAACAACAGTCCAGACCAATGAAGCAACACACACATTGTACAATATTAGGAGACAATATATATATATATATTATAGGCTACAGTAGGCTACTAAATAACATGTCCGGTGGCACACTGACTCACCTAGTTATGAAGATGCAGCCATAGGATACTACTCACGGTGATGGCCGATGCGTTCCTCTTGGCAACAGTTTATCTCAAGATGAGCTACTTTGAAAAACACTGCTGCTGTTGCTGGTAGTTGTTCTATTGGTTCAACAGATAGACTAGTCTTCTCTTTTCAGTGGTATGCATTTGCTTTCCAAACTTTACATTTTTCCTGCAATTGTCTTTTGAAATTTGCAAAAGTCAAACAGACAGCTACAACCAACCATAGAAATATAATCCATATAAATCTACATTCAAATCAGGACTGGCAGCCATTGCTAGTGTACCCATCAGTTGAATAGTCAAATTGCCAGGGTAAGAGGTTCCAAAWCTCTGTGGATTATATGTCTATGGCCACAAACGCAACAAGCTGTATATTTGGCGCGCATGCTGGCCAAATCGCGGCCTTCCCGACTGTAGGCAACCAGTAACTGCCAAAATAAAGGAAATAATATGTCATGCTGTGGGGCGCATTTTCCTGGCATGGTTTAGGTCCACTTATAGACTCTATGCCAAGGAGCATTGAAGCTGTTCTGGCAGCTCGTGGTGGCCAAACACCCTTTTAAGACACTATGCTGGTGTTTCCTTTATTTTGGTTGTGATCAAATTTAATCCAGTTGTTTAAAAAAAACTATTGATCCTCTGTGGCTAAATTATGATCTCTGGTGTATTTTGAACATCGAGAGCGGGCTCCTGTGGTTGACTAAAATAATAATAAAAAAAGTAATGTTATTATGTAAATTTAAATGATTGCCTCTTGGGCGCTCTAATTTGCCAGTCACATGAATTTATTATGCAGTTACCAATCAAGGCAGGGTCCACCAGTTACCCACATGTGCCCCCCTACCTCTTCTCCTCCCCCCATCTGACGATTAGCAGAGCAGCATCAGGCTGTCTACTCTCATTGAGAGCGGGCTCCTGAATCGTCCTGTGTTTTACATTTTTGTATTTTTTATTTAACTGGTTGGCGGTTGCAGTAAAAAAAATATATATTTGACGTATATAACATATACTGTATATATAATATATGCAGCATATAATTATTTGATTTAGTATTTCTTTTTTTGCTGCCTTTTAGGCCCCCCACAGCCCTGGGCCAAGGAGCTTCAAACCCGGTAAGCCCCTGCATTAATCTGGCCCTGGTATGCAGGCCTGGTTATGACCCTAACAGAGCCACAGTTAGGGTGGTGTTACGACCACAGCAGAACCATAGTTAGGGTGGTGTTACGACCACAGCAGAACCATAGTTAGGGTGGTGTTATGACCACAGCAGAACCACAGTTAGGGCTGTGTTACGACCACAGCAGAACCACAGTTAGGGTGGTGTTATGACCACAGCAGAACCACAGCAGATGTTATGACCACAGCAGAACCACAGTTAGGGTGGTGTTATGACCACAGCAGAACCACAGTTAGGGTGGTGTTATGACCAGGGTTGTCTTTGTGGGCGACCAAACAGCTGAGCTCATCAGGGTTGATTCAGACACTACAGGAAGTCAATCCCACTGACTTCCTCGACTTCCTCTAAGCCTCATGCATTTCCTCTCCCATTTCTTTGCACCTGTGTGTGTGTGTGTGTGTGTGTGTGTGTGTGTGTGTGTGTGTGTGTGTGTGTGTGGTGTGTGGTGTGTGTGTGTGTAGAGAGAGAGAGAAAGAAAATAATATTATCTGATTTCATCTGGTGCTAATATTAGAGTTAGACATTCATTTTTGTACAATTGTGTATAAAATATAATTTCTAATGTGCCTGAAAATAAAAATAGCTGCTGGTTGGCAGAAAAATACTTAGAATGATCAGTTTTATATGTTGTTTTTATACTTTTGTACTCAAATATGTATTGTGCTACAGGCAAGTAAGTAACAACATCCCTGACAATGTGACAGTTAGACCTATGGTCCATTTGTCTGTATGAAAATAAGATGGATACCTTTGTAAATAATGGTTGAAGTCCCTTGTGTGTTTGGTTCCAATATAAATAAATAAACAGGTATTACAGTTGTGGTATTTTTACAAAAAAGTCAGGAAGTTCATCAATCTTATTTAAAAAAAAAATTATAACATTTTAATTTTATTTATATTTTACCATTATTTTACCAGGTAAGTTGACTGAGAACACGTTCTCATTTACAGCAACAACCTGGGGAATAGTTACAAGGGAAAGGAGGGGGATGAATGAGCCAATTGTGAGCTGGGGATGATTAGGTGCATGATGGTAAGATGCCATGGGATCTTTAGTGACCACAGAGAATCAGGACACCCGTTTAACGTCACATCCGAAAGACGGCACCCTACACAGGGCAGTGTATTGGGAGATTTTTTGGGGACCTGAGGAAACACCACTTATTGCTGTATATTCATTCATAGAGAACAAATGTGTACACATTTCATCATGTGTGTGTGTGAGAGAGAGAGAGAGAGAGAGCGAGAGAGAGAGAGAGAGAGAGACAGAGAGAGAGAGAGAGAGAGAGAGACAGAGAGAGACAGAGAGACAGAGAGAGAGAGAGTGTGTGTTTCAAGACAAAAACAGTCTGGCAATAGTTGGGTCTTTGTTTGTGTAGACTCTCAGGTCAGATCAGTTTCACACCCCAAGTCTTTCAATAGTGTGTTACCATAACAACAGACATAGACAGACACACAGACCAGAAAACACTGTCTGATATATGAAACAGAAACTCTATATAATTCCTATTTGGTTAAGGCTGATAGGTTTCTTTTTGTTAAACTATAGTGGATTGGGCGTGCCCCCTACTGACTCTAACTTCCATTGTCTTTCACTCAACCTGCTAAAACTAAGCTATGGATGGGGTAAAATAACCCAGATCTGTGATTGCTGACCTTTGACACTATCAAATTGAGTATTGTTTAATCGGGCGGCTCCAACTGTCTTCAGTTCCAGAACAGATCACTAGGAGGCAGGCTAGACTGTTCGTCTGATAGGCCCATTGGATCAAATACAAATTTCTCCACAGATCTACTGATGGAGGAGGCAACCAGTAAAATCACAATAAGATACCAAAGAATAAGTGCTTTTATTTTCAGTTTGTAGCAATTGTCAATATCTGTAAAAAAAACAAAAAACACAATACAGAAAGATACATAGATAGTGGTTATATGGCAATGCACTGCGTGAGCCTAGTTCACATGATAAATACCCTGTAGGAAACTAGTAAGTGCTTTTCAGGAGTTACACAAAGGGTCAGGGGTTATCCTGGCCAGGTGACATGGTCTAGGAAAATTCTGGGTACCAAACAATCAGGTACCAAACATTATACTCTGCATAACATCGTTACAAGGAGGCTCTGCATTACATCGTTACAAGGAGGCTCTGCATTACATCATTACAAGGAGGCTCTGCATTACATCGTTACAAGGAGGCTCTGCAATTACATCATTACAAGGAGGCTCTGCATTACATCGTTACAAGGAGGCTCTGCATTACATCATTACAAGGAGGCTCTGCATTACATCGTTACAAAAGGAGGCTCCTGGCAATTTACCAAAAAATCATTACAAGGAGGCCTCTGCATTACAATCGTTACACAGGAGGCTCTGCATTACATCGTTACAAGGAGGCTCTGCATTACATTGTTACAAGGAGGCTCTGCATTACATCGTTACAAGGAGGCTCTGCATTACATCATTACAAGGAGGCTCTGCATTACATTGTTACAAGGAGGCTCTGCATTACATCATTACAAGGAGGCTCTGCATTACATTGTTACAAAACAAGGACATTCTATTCACAGATCTTGATATAGATTTGCATAAAATTTACATTTGTATTAGTTTTCATTCACGTTCTGCATTTCAGAGTGACCTGGGTTGCATATGCAACCACACACACATACTGTAGCATACCCACGACTCTGGGCCCTAGTTACAGGCTTTATGTCCGAGAGTCTTTCATGGTCTGGTCCTGGTGGTGGCGTAAGTTACAAGACCTAACCAAGACCTAACCAAGACCTAACCAAGACCTAACCAAGACCTAACCAAGACCTAACCAAAACCTAACCAAGACCTAACCAAAACCTAACCAAGACCTAACAAAGACCTAACCAAGACCTAACCAAAACCTAACCAAGACCTAACCAAGACCTAACCAAGACCTAACCAAAACCTAACTATGTCACATTCTGAGAAAAAGGTGACGCGATGAAGTCCCGTGTGGCTCAGTTGGTACAGCATGGTGCTTGCAATGCCAGGGTTGTGGGGTTGACTCCCATGTGGGACCATAAACAAAACTGTATGCAGTCACCACTTGAACCTAAAGGACATAATTACAGGTATGCTTGCACACACAGCCCATGTTGGAACAGTCCTAGAATAGATAGAGCAGTACTTGGATTTCTGATTTCACACTAACAGAGACACATAGATTGACTGAGATTCCCAAAGACACAATATGATCCAATTTACAGGTGACTATCATCACAGTGTTGGAGAGACATAGACTAGGGTTGCAACATTTCTGTAACTTCACCAAAATTCACAGGTTTTACAGAAATCAGGAGCCAACCGGGATTTCGGGAGTTTCGGGAGAGTCACTGTAAATGTGCAACCAGACCAGTCAGTCCAGTTCTGTCATACCTGTGTCCATTGAGGCTAGCAGACCAGGAGAGGGAGCCATTTTAGACTACTGAGATGCACCCACCAATGATTATGGGAAGGGTGAGCTGATTCTAGAGCTGATTCAACCCCTTGGAACCAGGGATTAAACCCTGTTTGTGTGCATGGGCAACCCTGGATCCAGGGATTAAACCCTGTTTGTGTGCATGGGCAACCCTGGATCCAACTCTTGTGAACTAATGAAATTCAGCCATCCATGCTTTCATTTTTAATCTGAGGAGGCTGAGGAGGTGGAGATGCTGTTGGATTGGATGGCCTGCCGCTGCAACCCGGGACACAGGGGGGACGGACTTCCTGTCGAACTCCCTGGACCTGGGGCACAGAGACAGCTGTCAATCAAATTGACCTGGCTAATGTTTGACGGCTCCCCCTCTGTGTACAATCTGTGTCCAGAGAAAAGGCTACAATAAAAACATATGTCCATTTTCTTTGTTACTAGAAATGAAAGTAGTCCTACATTATATCATGAATGAAAACTCATGTACAATTCAAATAAGGAAAATAGCTCATTTATTTTGACATTTGCATTACAGTAGAATATACAGCAAATAAAGCAAAAACAGAAAATATACCAATGAAGCATATCTGTCTGTATGACTGCAGAACATGTACTAACTGGTTACATGGATAATCATTCTTACAAGGATACACATCATGGTTGTTTAAATCCAGTCATCAAGGTGCAACTCGGGTTTAGTCTGACTTTTTAACCTTATGTACCAGCCATGGTGAGAATGTAGCCTTGTGTGTCTGAGACACCTGGATGTTGGACCCTCACAGGGGATCTCCACCGGGGCGTTGGGAAAACATGAGGCTTTTAGCTGCTACCCTGTGAAAGGCACTTCATCAAGTGTTCTCGGGCGTGAGTCGTGCCGTGAATTCATTCAAATAGTACCAGAGCAGCACGGGCCTCTCACAGAGCCGTGGCATGCTGCTTACACCCAGGTTTCATTGAGATGAATAGGAGTGTTTGACGCTCTGAAAATGTGACGTGTTCAGTGTAGCAGGCCCATTACATTCACATGGGACAACATGGACAGCTGGAGATGGTACCGTATGTATCCTTGTGGTTCTGGGATAGGAGTCTGTGTTTTGTAGAGGGTAGGGGTGTACCTCTGGGTGTTTTGGGGATGGGGTGTTACTCACTGAGGTACCCCTGTGATTCTCTCTGGCGGGCGGTAACCAGACAGTCTTTATGAGTCAACAGGATCTGCTTCAGCTGGCCAACCTCTGACCTCAGAGTGGTCACCTCATTCTGGAATGGACAGAGGGACAGAGCCGTTAGTGATACTGGGACAATCAAATCAAATTGTATTTGTCACATGCACCAAATACAACTGGTGTAGACCTTACTGTGAAATGCTTACATACATACATACAAGCCCTTAATCAACAATGCAGTTCAAGAAATAGAGTTAAGAAAATATTTACTAAATAAACTAAAGTAAAAAATTAAATAAAAAGTAACACAATAAAATAACAATAATGAGGCTATATACATTGGGGTGCCAGTACCGAGTCAATGTGCAGGGTACAGGTTAGTTGAGGTAAATTGTACATGTAAGTGGGAGGGGGGGTCCGGGTGGTCATTTGATTAATTGTTCAGCAGTCTTATGGCTTGGGTGTAGAAGCTGTTAAGGAGCCTTTTGGACCTAGACTTGTCGTTCCGGTACTGCTTGCCGTGCGGTAGCAGAGAGAACAGTCTATAACTTGGGTGACTTGAGTCTTTGACAAATTTTTGGGCCTTCCTCTGACACCGCCTAGTATATAGGTCCTGGATGGCAGGAAGCTTGGCCCCAGTGATGTACTGGGCCCTACGCACTACCCTCTGTAACACCTTACGGTCGGATGCCGAGTAGTTGCCATACCAGGTGGTGATGCAACCGGTCAGGATGCTCTCCATGGTGCAGCTGTAGAACTTTTTGAGGATCTGGGGACCTATGCCAAATCTTTTCAGTCTCCTGAGGGGAGTGCGTGTGTGCGTGTGTGCGTGTGTGCGTGTGTGTGTGTGGTGTGTGGTGTATGTGTGTGTGTGTATGTGCGTGTGCATGTGTGTGCGTGTGTATGTGTGGGTGCGTGAGTATGGTGTCTAATGTGTGTGTGCGTGTAGGTGTGTGTGCGTGAATGTGTATGTGTGTGTGGGTGTGTGAATGTGTATGTGTGTATGTGTGGTGATGTGTTGTGATGTGTTGTGTGGTATGTGTGTTGTGTGTGATGTGTGTGTAGTGTATGTGTGTGTGTGTAGTTGTGTTGTGTATGTGTGTGAGTAGTGTGTATGTGTATGTGTGTATGTGTGTGGGTGGTGTGTGGTGGGTGTGTGTGTATGTGTATGTGTATGTGTGTTGGTGTGTGTGTGTGTGTTGTGTGTGTGTGTATGTGTATGTGTATATGTGTGTGTTGTGTGGTGTGGTGTGTATGTGTGTGTGTGTGTGTGTGTGTGTGTATAAACCTACCTGCAGCTGCATGTTGTTGTGCGTCAGCTTCTGCCTTCTTCTCCAGAGCAGACACCCAGACTTCCTCTTCTGTCTCATCGCGTGGCCGCAGCTCGGTTGCGTTCCAGGAACTTTCTGCCTGCGCTCGTCTGGTCTGGTCCACAGACTCCTGCGACGTCCTCCAGCCGCCTGGCTGCATGCAGGGAATGTGTCTGCTGGGATGACTGTACAACACACCATCCTCATGATACAGTATTGACTAAGAACCTGGAACACTTGATTTAATCCTCTGTGATAAGGTATAGACATTAGTGTCATAATAATTACATAACAGTGGCGATATACTGTGATGATGGTAACCACTTGTTAACCCTCATGTTGAACTAACAAAACTTGATACAGAGTGATAGGCGGATCACGACAACGATGAGACAGCCTATAGGGAGGAGGTCGAGACCTGGCACCACACCGCGACAAAGGTGATGATTGTGGACTACAGGAAAAGGAGGGCCGAACAGGCCCCCATTAACATCAACGGGCTGTATGGAGCGGGTCGAGAGTTTCAAGTTCCTTGGTGTTTACATTGACCCCCCCTCGCTATTGTACACTGCTGCTACTCACTGTTTATTATCTATGCATAGTCACTTCACCCCCCTACATGTACAAATACCTCAACTAACTGTACCCCGCACACTCTCTCGGTACCGTGCCCCCTGTATATAGCCTCATTATCATTATAGTTACTGTGTTACTTTTTATTATTACTTTTTATTTTAGTCTACTTGGTAAATATTTTCTTAACTCTTCTTGTTCAGGGCTTGTAAGTAAACATTTCACGGTAATGTCTTCGGCGCATGTGACAAATAAAGTTTGATTTGATTTGATTTTTGATTTGTCATGACAACACCTAAGTATGACTGTACTGAACAGCTATGGAGTGGAGGGGCAGGTGAGGGAGGTTTGGTGGGTGTGGCTGGCCTGCAGGTGCGAGGGAGGGGGTGATTGGTGACATGATGCAGCACATTCCTGATTGGTGCCCTGGCTGTGGGCGCTTCCCAGGTGATGTGGAGAGGCGTGGCAGTGCTGCTGGTAGGAGATGGCGGAGCCTGTTGCAGGTGCTGATGAGGCTGCTGCTGCTGCAGGTGAGTGTGTCGTTGCCGCGGTGACATCATCTCCATCATGTGACCTATGGGGATCCATGTTGCTGTTGGCGACAGCTCCGGGGTGTTGTGTTGGTGATGGTGTTGGTGGGGTGACCCATAGTTTTAGCCCTCTGAGGAATAGAAAGGTCGTCAAAACTTAATACCATCAAATTACAATTAATGTAAATTACAATTAATGTCAAATTATAATTAAACTGATGTCGAAAAGGCCTTTTTTACAAACCCCGATGTGATTTTATTTTTGTCCAAAATCTGGACTTGTGTTTTTTAAGACCTTAAGCATTTCCATCAAACAATCACCACTGAACTGAGAAAAGGAATACAGCTGACTGAACTGAGAAAAGGAACTACAACTGACTGAACTGAGAAAAGGAATACATACTAGAACTGGAGAAAAGGAATACAACTGACTGAACTGAGAAAAGGAATACAACTGACTGAACTGAGAAAAGGAATACAACTGAACTGAACTGAGAAAAAGGAATTCAACTGACTGAACTGAGAAAAAGGAATACAACTGACTGAACTGAGAAAATGAATACAACTGACTGAACTGAGAAAAGGAATACAACTGAACTGAGAAAAGATATAAACAACTGAATGAACTGAGAAAAGGAATACAACTGAACTGAACTGAGAAAATGAATTCAACTGACTGAACTGAGAAAAAGGAATACAAACTGAGAACTGAGAAAAGGAATACAACTGACTGAACTGAGAAAAAGGAATACAACTGAAGCTGACTGAGAAAAGGAATACAACTGAACTGAGAAAGGAATAACAACGTGCCACTGAACTGAGAAAAGGAATACATGAACTGAACTGAGAAAAGGAATACAACTGAACTGAAACTGAAGAAAAGGAATTCAACTGACTGAACTGAGAAAAGGAATACAACTGAACTGAGAAAAAAGGAATACAACTGAACTGAACTGAGAAAAGGAATTCAACTGACTGAACTGAGAAAAGGAATACAACTGACTGAACTGAAAGAAAAGGAATACAACTGAATGACTGAGAAAAGGAATACAACTGAACTGAAACTGAGAAAAGGAATACAACTGACTGAACTGAGAAAAGGAATATCAACTGACTGAACTGAGAAAAGGAATACAACTGAATGAACTGAGCAAAAGGAATTAACTGACTGAACTGAGAAAAGGAATACAACTGAACTGAAGAAAAGGAATACAACTGAATGAACTGAGGGAAAAGGAATACAACTGAACTGAACTGAGAAAAGGAATTCAACTGAACTGACTGAGAAAAGAATACAATGAACTGAGAAAAGGAATACAAACTGACTGAACTGAGAAAAGGAATACAACTGACTGAACTGAGAAAAGGAATACAACTGACTGAACTGAGAAAAGGAATACAACTGACTGAACTGAGAAAAGGAAAAACAACTGAATGAACTGAGAAAAAGGAATACCAACTGAATGAACTGAGAAAAGGAATACAAACTGTTGTACGTCAATTGTACGTGCGCCCATGGACCTCCGGTTCGCGGCCGCGCTGTGACAGAACCTGGGTTCGAACCTAGAATCTCTGGTGGAAACACCGCCTTAGAACACTGCGCCACCCGGGAGGAATCACTTGATATCTTAAGTTAAATTGACAGTAAGTCACTAGATGATACTTAAGTTAAATTGACAGTATATCACTAGATACTTAAGTTAAATTGACAGTAATCACTAGATATCTTAAGTTAAATTGACAGTAATATCACTAGATATCTTAAGTTAAATTGACAGTAATATCACTAGATATCTTAAGTTAAATGACAGGTAATCACTAATATCTAGTTAAATTGACAGTATATGCACCTAGATATTAAGTAATTGACAGTATATCACTAGATATCTTAAGTTAAATTGACAGTATATCTCTTCATATCTTAGTTAAGTTGCAAGTATATCACTAGATATCTTAAGTTAAGTTGCCAGTATATCACTAGATATCTTAAGTTAAATTGAAGTATATCACTAGATATCTTAAGTTAAATTGACAGTGTAAATCACTAGATATCTTAAGTTAAATTGACAGTATATCACTAGATATCTTAAGTTAAATTGACAGTATATACTGATATCTTAAGTAAATTGACAGTAATCACTAGATATCTTAAGTAAATTGACAGTATATCACTAGATATCTTAAGTTAAATTGACAGTATATCACTAGATATCTTAAGTTAAATTGACAGTATATCACTAGATAATCTTAAGTTAAATTGACAGTATATCACTAATATCTTAAGTTAAATTGACAGTATATCACTAGATATCTAAGCTAAATTGACAGTAATCACTTCTATCTTAAGTTAAATTGACAGTATATCTCTTCATATCTTAAGTTAAGTTGACAGTATATCATAGATATCTAAGTTAAGTTGACAGTATATCACTAGATATCTTAAGTTAAGTTGCCAGTATATCATCTCATATCTTAAGTTAAATTGACAGTATACTCTCTTAAATATCTTAAGTTAAGTTGACGTATATCCTTATATCTAAGTTAAGTTGCCAGTATATCACTTCATACTTAAGTTAAATTGACAGTAAAATCACTTCATATCTTAAGTTAAATTGACAGTAGTATCCTCTTCATATTTAAGTTAAATTGACAGTATATCACTAGATATCTTAAGTTAAATTGACAGTATATCACTTCAATATCTTAAGTTAAATTGACAAGTATATCACTTCATATCTTAAGTTAAATTGACAGTATATCACTAGATATCTAAGTTAAGTTGCCAGTATATCACTTCATATCTTAAGTTAAATTGACAGTATATCACTAGATATCTTAAGTTAAGTTGACAGTATATCTCTTCATATCTTAAGTTAAATTGACAGTATATCCTTCATATCTTAAGTTAAGTTGACAGTATATCACTAGATATCTTAAGTTAAATTGACAGTATATCACTTCATACTTTAAGTTTAAATTGACAGTATAATCACTAGATATTCTTAGAGTTAAGTTGACAGTAATATCTCTTCATATTTAAGTTAAAATTGACAGTATATCTTCTTCATATCTTAGTAAAGTTTGCATATATGCACTTCAATATATTAAGTTTTGTTTGTTCTTAACAGTGTATCACTTGCATATCACCTCATAGTACTGCATATGACTTGTACATGACTTCTGATAGAATATAAATAATAGGTGAACTATATAAGAAGTCTGCTAACACATTGCCAACACTGCACAGCTCGAGCAGTGATTTCTCTGTTCTCTCACACTCAGCAAGGCACAGGTGGCATCCCAAATGGCTCCCTATTCCCTACAGGCTCTGGTCAAAAGTAGTGCATTTGTAAGGAATATGGTGCCATTTGGGACACACACAGAGAGTGTTTCTGGGGCATGACATCACCGCACTCCCAACATTACTATCACTCTCGGTTATGCAATATTTCTTTAAGAGAAGTAGTTTATTTTCTCCGCTCCAATCACCAATGAAAAAAAGGGAGGACATTTAAGCCTAGTTTATACATGGTGCTAACATGCGTCCCTTGTCCTGATCTTGTCTACATTCTGACTGTGCCTATGTTAGTCTTGTGTCCACATATTAGTCTTTCAGAATAATATTTATTTATTTTAAGACACATTGATGCCATAAGTTAATGGTGCCACCTCTCAATGATTTTAGAAGGCGGGATAATGATGATTTAAATGTTTTCACTGTCCGGATCTGTCTACACTTTTAAGATATCCAGACACAATCTGTGCCTGACTACCTTCTGAGGTGGTCAGGAAGATCTGATCACAATCAGATCACAATGTGTCTTTTAATCGTCTACAGCTGTCTGAAAATGTAGGCACAATCAGAATGTGGACAGGATCAAGACAAAGGATGCATGTTACTGTAGAACCAGGTATAAACAGGGCTTTAGAGAGTGCCACTGCCAGCAATGAGGTCATGTAGCTGTCTGTGCCAGTTCTACCAGCCAACCACACAGACACGGTCTATCTCTTTCTGTCTGACAGACACACTCTCTTTTCCCCCTCTTTCCTCTCTTTCTTTCTCTCTCAAAGAGAGAGGAAAAACTTCTGTATGTGTAATGTTACTGTTAATTTGGTATATGTTTATTAGCACTTTTGTATAATATCTACCTCACTTGCTTTGGCAATGTTAACACATGTTTCCCATTGCCATATAAAGGCCCTTGACTTGAATTTGAATGAGAGAGAGTATGAGAGAGAGAGAGGAGAGAGAGAGAGAGAGAGGCGGAGAGAGAGGAGAGAGA
>NC_036869.1:879871-886882 GCF_002910315.2 Salvelinus sp. IW2-2015 | reverse complement strand
ACAGACACTCTTTGCTCTCTCTTTCTCTCTCTCTCTTCTCTCTCTCTCTCTCTTTCTCTCTCTCGCTCTCGTCTCTCTCTCTCTCTCTCTCTCTCTCTCTCTCTTCTCTCTCTCTCACTCCTCTCTTCCTCTCACTCTCTTTTTTTCTCTCTCTCATCTTTCCTCTCTCTCTCTCTCTCTCTCCTCTCTCTCTCTCTTCTCTCTTCTCTCTCAGACTCTTTCTTCTCTCTCTCTCTCTCTCTCTCTCTCAGACTCTTTCTTCTCTCTCTCTCTCTCTCTCTGACACTTTCCTCTCTCTCTCTTTCTCTCTATCTCTCTCTCACACACACACACACCATGCACGGCACACTCGATAGTGACAGTGTAGGAGTAAAGGAGTTTCTGTCTAGTACATAGAAACCCTGTAACACGTGGAACTCTATGATTCTGTCCACAGTTCTGTACGGTACATTACAGGTTGATATTTGGCTGATCACCCTGAAAGCATGCCGTACTGGCACTCTACCTCATGTGACAGAGTCAAACAGATATTCATCACTGCTCCCACACATAGAACGTGTTTGTAGTGCCCTACTTTTGACCAGGGCTCATAGTGCTCTCACTATGCTGTACATTGAGTAAGGTGCCACTTGGAGCATACATACTGTCAACTCTCTTTTCCCTCGCTGAGGCTTCACTATTTAACTAGAACAGAGCTAACTGTAGAACAGAGCCACCATAACAATGACTAAGTCACAAGTCTTCGTTGTCTAATCTGCTGAGCGCCATTGGACTAGCACAGCAACAGAACACTATTCTGTATATTTGAAGTCATTCAAGTCATTTTTCCATGATTCCAAGAAGCGAAATTCCTCAATTCAAAACAGGTATAAGATCCGAGTCCATAGAGAGAGCTGCTAGTCAGAGAGAGTAGAGTAGGCTACAGCCACAAAGACCACCAACCCCGGGCTGTGGGTCAGATTGTTAACCACAGACCTATGTAGCTCAGAAAAATGATCCCATGTGGTCCCCAAGCACAGGGTGAGCACATGAGGTTATTTCCTGTGTGTGTGAGCATCGTGTGTGTGTGTGTGTGGGTGTGTGTGTGTGTGTGTTGTGTGTGTGTGTGGTGTGTGTGTGTTGTGTGTGTGTGTGTGTGTGTGGTTGTGTGTGTGTGTGTGTGTGTGTGTGGTGTGTGTGTGGTGTGTGTGTGTGTGTGTGTGTGTGTGTGTTGTGTGTGTGTGTGTGTGTGTGTGTGTGTGTGTGTGTGTGTGTTGTGGCGTGTGTGGTGGCTGGGGTGTGTCTTGGAGAATCTGTGCTTGATAAAATTGCAGAAGTGTTTTGTGTGTGTGTGTTTAAGGCATAATACTAGATTTCACTTGGAGCAAATTGTCCTATGATAGCCTTTTAAAACAAAAAAAGGAAAGGTGAACTAGTGAAGAAAGGTCAAGTAAAATTGGAGAGAGAAAGAGTATGTGAGAGAGAGAGAACTTTTTGAGTGAATTAGAGGGATAAAGGGAATATGAGGGAGTAAAGGGAGAACATGTAAAGTGTGATTTTTCTCTGGTCGGGACTAGTGTGTGTAAAGGTGGAGAGTTACACTGCCGTTCCTCTCTCTTTCACCTGGGAGGAATGAGATTAGCCAGAGGGTGAATGGGGCCCCAGAGAGAGGGGAGAGAGGGAGAGAGGGAGAGACGAGAGAGAGAGAAGACTAGAAATGAGAGAGAGAGAACTAGAAAGAGAGGAGACAGAGAGAGAGAGAGAGAGAGATAGAGATGAAGAGAGAGAGAAAGAGAGGAGAGAGAGAGAGCGGAGAGAAATATATTATTATATATAATAGAGAGAGAGAGGAGAGAGAGAGAGAGAGCGAGAGAGAGAGAGAGAGAGAGAGAGAAGGAGGCAGGAGAGAGAGAGGAGAGAGCGAGAGAGAGAGAGAGAGAGAGAGAGAGAGAGAGAGAGAGAGAAAAGAGAAAGAAAGAGAAAGAAAGAGAAGAAAGAAAAGAAAGAAAGAAAAAAGAAAGAAAGAAACAAAGAAAAGAAGAAAGAAAGAAAGAAAGAAAGAAAGAAGAAAAGAAGAAGAAAGAAAGAAAGGAAAAGAAAGAAGGAAAAGAGTGAGAGTGAGAGTGAGAGAGAGATGGGCGCGCCACAGCGAGAGATAAACCCAATTTTGTGATAAACTCCCATGATCTACTGGGTGAAATACCACAGTGTGACATACAAGCAGCAAGATGTGTGACCAGTTGCCACAAGAAAAGGGCACCAGTGAAGATGTTTATTTCTGTTTTATTTATTTTCCCGGTTTGTACTTTAACTATTTGCACATAATATGACATTTTGAATGTCTTTTATTCTTTTGGAACTTTTGTGAGTGTAATGTTAAATGTTCATTTTTATGTGTTTATTTCACTTTTTGTTTATATCTACTTCACTTGCTTTGGGCAATGTAACCATATTGTTTCCCATGCCAATAAAGCCCTTAAATTTGACATTGAATTGGAAATTGAATTGAATTGAGAGAGAGAGAGAGACAGATAGACAGAAGGTTGAATGGGACCCTACACGAGAGAAGATTTGAGAGAGAAGAGAGAGGGAGAGAAGAGACAGAGAGAGAGAGAGAGAGAGAGAGAGAGAGAGAGAGAGAGAGAGAGAGAGAGAGAGAGAGAGAGAGAGAGAGAGAGAGAAGACAGGCTATGTGCACACTGCCCACAAAAATGAGGTGGAAACTGAGGCTGCACTTCCTAACCTCCTGCCCAATGTATGAACCATATTTTAGAGAGATCATTATTTCCCTCAAGATTACACTCTTGATGCACAAGATTTGAAAACAATATCCCAATTTGATTACTCCCATATCTACTGGGAGAAATCCACCAGTTGTGCCATCACAGCAGCAAGATTTGTGACCTGTTGCCACAAGAAAAGGGCAACCAGTGCGAAGAAGCAAACACCATTGTAAGGAAATACAACCATATTTGTTATTTTATCTTATATTTATTTTTAATAAATTATTCTTTTTGTTATAATCCACTGTGCTTTATTCCATTGTACATGTTTTACCAATCACTTTTGTATTACGTATTAAATTTATATTAATTTATAACATTTAGTTATTTTTGTCTTTATTGTTTTGAACTTCTGTATGTGTAATGTTTACTGTTAATTTGGTATTGTTATTTTCAGCACTTTTGTATAATATCTAACCTCACTCTGCTTTGGCAATGTTAACACATGTTTCCCATTGCGAGGAAGAGAGAGAGAGAGACAGAGACAGAGACAGAGACAGAGACAGAGACAGAGACAGAGACAGAGACAGAGACAGACAGGGACAGACAGGGACAGAGGGCGAATGGGTTCCCACAGAGAGAGAGAGAGTGTGCATGGTTAGTAGCCTACATATTTTATTTGAAAGAAATAGAGTCTTTATAACAGCTCCTCTAATCTCTGTCACCATAGAGACCCATGTAGAAACATGAACATTATATGAATGTTCATGTATATGAATATGAATATATGAATGTACCCACCTTCATTGGTGGGTACCATGAAAAGGTATTCTGATTGGTCGGTACCTGAGGTGAAGAGCAGGAAGTGTTGTGGAGGGGACCTTGGACGCTCATCATACTGGATCCCATAGACATCTGTCTTTCCATCTGAGGAACAAAAACCAATTTATTTCTACACAATTCAACCTTGGAAACATCTATTGAAATATGTGCAGCCGGTAAATGCTCGCCCGTTTCAATCAGATCCGAAGAAACAAGGAGGTAATTACAAGATAATAATGTTAAAGGGTGAAATGCGCACATCCATGAAAAACCTTTCTCAGGTTCTGGATCAAAGAGAAAAGCATCAATTAGAAACATGGTCGGCCCAAAGTTTGAGAAAGTGTGAGAAAAGGATAACGTTTCAAACTCCAAACAGGGTTTTCTTCAATTATTAGATCATAACAATATAATATTAGGACGTGGTAATACCAATCTAACAAGCAATAGGTATTTCTCAAGCAAGGCTATAGGCCCGTTATGTAAAAGAAGGACAGTGTAAGTAAAGTTGTATGTACTCACAGACATGTGCTGGGCAGATGCACCCTGCATGTCTGGGTCTGGCAGGGTGCCAGGCATGGAGGCAGCCAGGGGCTGTCTCTGTCTGTTGTTCCTCAGGTGCAGTAGGGAGGAGAGGGGCCCAGGGACTGGTCTGAGATCAGGAGAAATAGGAGACAGATATCAGTGAACCTCAGTAACAAGCTTCTACACTGGTCTCAGATCTGGGACCGAATAAAGAGAGACATGGGGGAGAGTGATAGACAGAGGGGATTATAGAGAGACTGAGAGGAGAAAGAGATTGAGAAGTAAAGGAAGAACCTTCAATAAGAGCTAAGAAAGAGATGGAAAGTATGGTGAGATAAAGCCATAGAAAGAGATGGAAAGTATGGTGAGATAAAGTAACAAGTCATACGTACAGTATAGGGTTGGAGTAGATTAGTGTACACTACAGTTGATTTACAGCCATAGTACAGGCAGTTGATTACAGCATAGTACCATAAGTTGAGTGTACGACCTGACAGTTACAGCATATACAGCTAAGAGAGTACTAATATACGAAGCAGTTGAAAGGCAGTACAAGGACATTGATTACAGCATAAAGTAATTACAGGAATACCCTACAGTTGATTACAGCATAGTAAACAGTCCTCCAGTTGATGTAACAGCATAGTACACAGTAACAGTTGATACAGCATAGTAAGACCAGTCTGTTACAGACCAGTACACCCCTGACTTAGCTACAGCATAGTACAGTCACAGTTGATTACAGCATAGTAAACAAGACAGTTTGATTACGCATAGTACAAGTCAACAGCAAACGTTGAAATTACGTAGCATAGTACACTACAGTTTGATTACCAGCATAGGACGACTACAGTTGATACAGCATAGTAAACACCGTCAGTTGATATACAGCAAGTACACTACAGTTGATTACAGATAGATACAGCTACAGTTGATTCAGAACATACCGTATAACTACAGGTATGCAAAAGTTATACGCATAGCTACCACCACAGTTGATGAAAGTAGACTACAGTTGATTACATGCACTAGTAAGTACCAGTGATACAGCATAGTACACTAACCCAGATGATATAACAGCATAGTACACGTACATGTTGAATTCACAGCAAGTACACTACAGTTGATTACAGCATAGTACAGTACAGTTGATAGCTAGTACACTACCAGTTCGATTCAGCATAGTAGCACTACAGTTGAGAGTTACACGAGACTACGTTGATTCAGCATAGTAAACAGTACACGTGAGAAGTGCACTACAGTTGAATTACAAGTAAGTACACGCCAGTTTGATTTACAAGCATAGTACAGTATAAAACAGTCATAAGACAAGTAGCAGTGACAACAACATAGACACAGTTGATTCAAGCATAGTACCAGCAGTTGATACAGATAGCACTACAGTTGATTCAGCATAGTACACAGATACAGAAGACCTACTAGTGGCTACAGATCGTAACAGTAACGTGTTCAGATAAGGTAACTACAGAAATAAGTTCTGACCGCCATCCAGACATCACAATAGCACATACAGTTGATAGCAGCATGTACACGTAAGTCGATTACAGCAATAGTAACAGTACAGTTGAATTACAGACGATACAACATGAGTACAGTACAGTTGAATTACAGCATAGTACAGTCCACGTTGATTACAGCATATACACACTATACAGTGATTAGTCAGGCAGTACGTGACCAAAGTCACAGTCAGTGATTTACAGCGCATATGTACACTACAGTTATTAACAGCATAAGTACACTACATTTGATTACAGCAACTAGTACAGTACAGGTTGATTACAAGCATAGTACAACTAAACACAGTTGATTACAGCATAGTAAGTACAACAAAAGTAAAAAACAAAAAGTGTGATTAACAGCCATAGTAAGTCCGTTGTATTTACGGCATAGGTCCACTACAGTTTGAGGAAGTAGCTACAGTTGATTAGCAGCATAGTACACAGTTGAGAAAGTGCAGCTACAGTTGATTACAGCATGTACAGTCCAGTTGATTACAGCATAGTAACAGTGCCAGTTGATTACAGCATAGTACAGTACAGTTGCTTACAGGCGATAGTACACTACAGTTGATTACCAGCAGATAAGTACGTACGTTTGTACACGCATAGTACAGTAACAGTTGATTTTACAGCTAGTTACAAACTACGTTGATTAACAGCATTAGTAGACTGGGTCGCATTGATTAGCATAGTCAAGTAACATTGAAGTAGTAACACTATTCGTGATTACAGCATAGTACAAATACAGTTGAATTACAGCATAGTAACAGTCCAGTTGAGTTACAGCATAGTACGCGGTACAGTTGATTAACAGCATAGTACAGTACACGTTGATTAGCAGCATAGTACAGTCCAGTTGATTACAGACAAGCATAAGTAGCAAAACTACAAGTTGGATTACATGCATATGTACAACTACAGTTGATTCAGCATAGTAACACTACAGTTCTGATTACAGCATAGTAAGCAGTACCAGTTGATTACAGCATAGGTACAACTACAGTTGATTACAGCATGGTAATTAACTAAACAGTTGTTAGCAGCATATACAACTACAGTTGATTACAGCAATAGGTACAGTAAGTTTGATTACAGCATAGTACAGTAACAGTTGATTACGCATAGTACTCGTACAGTTGTTACAGCAATAGTACAGTAACAGTTGAGTAGTACAGTAACAGTTGATTACAGCATAACAGTCCAGTTGATTACAGCATATTACAGTCAGTTGATTACATGAGCATAGTACAGTACATTGATTACCAGCATCGTACACGTACAGTTGATTTACAGCATAGTAAACTCAATAGTTGATTACAGCATAGTAAGGTCCAGTTGATTAAGCATAGTAAAGAGGTAAGTTGAGTAGTAGCATACTATCCGTTGATTACAAGCATAGGGTACAACTACAGTTTTGATTTACAGGCATATAGTACAGTAAT